>NC_039274.1:22583402-22883402 GCF_003368295.1 Carassius auratus
CAAGAATGGCAGAATCTAGTATGGTAGAATAAGCTGACGTACTTGCAAAGACACTTATAGTCAGTTTATCTGTTGGTTGACGTACTAATACTCCATTGACTGCTAGTGGATATGCGTTTGCAGAGTTACTTATCAACAGCTGTCTAAAGGGTACCATCGAAATAATCAAACGTTTATTACAATAAAAATAGTTAAAATCAAATATGTCATTACACATTAATCTGATCTGATATTCAATCGTATGGCAGTTTGATTGAAAAACTTTTATTATTATTATTATTATTATTACTACTACTACTACTACTTATAAGTGTTCTTTGACTGTTTTGAGAAAAGTAGAATAAGAAAAATGGCAAGATATGAGACCTATTATACATTATAACTATGAGAAATATAATCCATTTTAAAAGTGGATGCAACGTGTTCATTGTGTTATAAATCCTCATATTCTTAAAAGCGATAACCAAATAAGTAAATATTACAATATATTAAAACTGGTTTAATTAATATTCATGATTGATATAACATTAGGTTTTTTATACTGCATTATGCATTCATTATAGTGCCTTAAGAATACCCTTATAATGTATTAGAAATCTTCATAGTAAGTGTTACCCATAAATTATTTCCAATTTAGCTGTTAGTATATCAGTAATGTACTTTTTAATTTCTACGCAAATGTAAGTAATGTATGTGTGGAAGAACCCAAGATTATGTAAGTACATTTTTGCACTTGTAGATATTAGGTATAAATACTATCTATACACAATGAGACCGGCCTGGTTTATCACAAAAAAAAAAAAAAAAATATTCTAGTTGAAAAATGTTACAGTATCTCATTATTAAACTGCATATCCTCGGTTCTATTGAATAACAGTTATACACAATATTTCAAAGTTGTAAATAACTAAAATATTACTGGAGTACTTTTTACAGGAATATGCTATTTCAGTTGTTCAAAATCTCAAATGTAATTTAACGTGTTATTTGCTTTCTTTGTGATTGTGCATTTTCTAGCAATTTATGACTGACAACAATATTTTCAATGTACAGATCAGTGATGAACAAACCTACAGTAGAAATTTGAATCAAAACTGCAGAATTTAATTCACTTGTTCTTTAAGTGTGTAGGCAGCTCAATAGAAAAAACAAGCCCACACCATCCCACTAGCATGATCACATACATCCTGTTTTTAACTTCAAGTGATCACCTGATGTGTGATGATGAGTAACACACCCTCTCAGCCTGATCAGTGAACCCACACAGCGTAGGTGTACGACCCAGGAGGACTTCAAACATCCTTCAGCAAATACCATATACTACAGTAGTGCTTAAACCAATAGTTCACCCAAAATGGATATTCTGTTATCATTTACTCAACCTAATGTTGTTCCAAACCCATGAGACTTTTGTTCATCTTCAAAACATAAATAAAGATATTTTTAATATCATCTAATGCTTTATGTCCATCCATTGAAAAATGTTATGCATTAAAGAGTACAAAAAGACATTGTAACAGTAATCCATATTGTAATCCAGTTGTTTATATGAACGCTTTAATAAACATTGATCAACACACATCAAATTTGCTATACAGAAGCTCAAATGTGCTTACTTGACATTTGAGAACCAATAATGTTTTTTTTTCATGTCACACAAGAATGAGCTTCCACAAGGTTTGTTCTCATGTGTCAAGCAAGTCCAGTTTAGCTACTGTTTACCATATTTGATGAGCTCTCCGTATGCGTGTTAATAAAAGTTTGAACAAGAGTCTAAATAAAATCTTTTTAGCATCATTCAAGATGTCTACATCAGAGGAGTTGCAGGCTGCATGCAAAATCGCATACTTCCCCACTGTATAGTATCAATTAAATTCATGCCACACACATTTACACTGTAATACAGAACATCATTCTTTAACGTTTGCAAAGTAAACACTGATTCGACTCAGAAAATATTCGATTTCAGAAGCAACCATACTCTTTAACTTGTGTTGTGGCTTTTTAACTGCAAGCATTTTTATATTTTCCATTTTTTTTTCCAGTTTCCAGAAATTTTTTATTTCATTTACCGTATTTTTCAGACTATAAGTCACACCTGAGTATAAGTTGCATCAGTCCAAAAATACATCATGATGAGGAAAAAAACATATATAAGTCGCACTGGACTATAAGTCGCAATTATTTAGAACCAAGAACCAAGAGAAAACATTACCGCTCAATGTTTTCAGTGTAGACTACAGGAGCACTGAGCAGCATAGAGCGCCCTCTCACGGCTGTAGACGGTAATGTTTTTTCTTGTTTCATTTCTCTCGGTTAATGTCAAATTAATTTTGATAAGCCGCACCTGACTACAAATCGCAGCACCAGCCAAACTATTAAAAAAGTGTGACTTATAGTCTGGAAAATACCATAATTGTTTTATATGTATTGCAATTCACTGTATACATAAAACGGTAACTGTTGAAATACAATATCTTTGCAGAAAGTTCAGTAAGTTCACATACTTCTCCGAAAGTACTGTTCCATTCATACTTTCTACGAAAAGCAAATGCTACAGCGAGTTATTCTACTGTGAAATGTTTGTTAAATGTCTGGTTGTCTAGTTTTGTTTTGCTCTACATGATTCAACATACTACCAATTTACCCAATAGTTTTTCGGCACCCCAGTTTGCCAGTTAGCAGAAAATATCCATGGAAGCTAGCAAACAAACTCGATCAGAGATCGCAGATTCTACCCACCCTAAGAAACCTTGACATTCATCTAAACATCTCTATGACCAGAGGCATATTAAAACACGGTTAAATCAACTCATCAACTGACAGTCTAAAGAGCATCACTTTCCATTGTCAGTTGCACTCATTCCTGTTGCTTTCCATCAATCTGGAAACTCTTGTGAGACTTGAGTCTGAGGAGGAAGGACAGGAAGAATGAATTCTCTCTAATGTTTTGCCACCAAACTTGAAGAAACACCCTCATGTATACGTCATAACTGTTCCATTAATCACAATGCTTCGTCTTTTTAGTTCATTAGGAAGATACAGTTGTTGACTCCTCTGGCTTTGATCTGAAGAGAGAATCCTCCCTTTGAAACAGATCTCATTATAAATGTTTACGATGGTAATTAACCAGCTCCTATGAGGCTAATTGTAGTAAGCCCGCAACAACTTGAGCAAATATTGATTTAGTCATTGTGAGTTAAGAACTACCATTAAATAAAATAGGAACCAAATCAATGATTGTGGGACACGACTGTTTAAAAGACAAACAGTGCAAGCCTTTCCGGAATGAAACTAATGTAAAATTTTCTGAAACAGGCAGGAAAAGGGAAGGTGAAAAATTGCAGCATCGCACAATTAGTGAGAATACAGCAACTATATTAACCACCCACACACAGTTCGGTTTGGAAAAATAAAGACCAAATAATAAAGGGAAATTGTATTTGGCTGATTAGTTGGTTCAGATTTCTTCCTATTGTCTCCCACACTGGGGTTCCACAAGCACAGCGTTTTTTGTTCTACAGACACTGGTGAGTCTCTGGCACCAGTCGCTGTGGTGCCATGGGTTATTAGGGTGTAGCTCAGAGGAAGGACACAGCCTCAGTCAATGAATCGAATGGTCCCCTGATACCTTGCAGTACAAGAAACAAATTAAAAAGTGACCAAGCTAACCAACAAAGCATCAAAGTCAACAACAGCCTCCAGGCAAGCTTACTAATGTTATCCCCATAGTACTGTACCAAGGTCTAAGTTATTTGAGCCATTTATCTCAGCAGCTTACCTTTGAACTGGGTTATCTATGCATTCTAATATAAGGATATATAACATTCAGGCCAAGAGTCTTAAAAGCCCCTTTCACAATGCCATTCCGGCAAATACACGGTTAGAGTGTTCCGGCAATTGTTCCCGGGTCGCTAGATTTTGCACTTTCACACTGCCAGTGATTACCCGGGATATGTGCGTGCTTTCACACACAACCCGTGAAGATCCCGTAACGACACGTGACATCAGGGCGTGACGTGTAATGTATGAGTTGAAAACATTAGGCGCGTTATACTTTCACTGAAGCAAGCGAGCGATCTCAGCGTTAGCACGGAATTTGAGGAACTAACTGATCTCTGCTTCAGGTTGCACATATATTTCATCGCAAACGTTCATCTTCCTTCAAAACAGCCGGTAAAAGAGTCGCGCGATAACGCGCATCATCACTTCAACACAACCATAGATCTGGCTTTTGTTCACACAGCGCTCGTGCCGGGTTGAACCCGCCAATGTTACTAGGTCCCCGACCCGGGTTCAATGCCGGAATCAATCCTGGGACGTGTTTGCTTTCACACAGAAGGCGACCCAGCAATGTTCCGGCAATATGCCGGGTCCGACGTGCAGTGTGAAAGGGGCTAAGTGTATTCACAACCCATTTTACTTTCATGGTAGGATACATTTAAATATAAAATATGTTTGACCAACCCTTGTGAAAAAGAAGTACAAAATAGTATACTTTTATAAAGATCATCATTATGGAAATAGTATACTTTCAATTTGTATACTTAGGGCCAACTTGGGTTCACCTGCATGATAATTGCAATTAAATTAAAATGTAATATAGATAAAATTTATATGAACTTTAGAGTGCTTTTTGACCCACTTAAGCAGGACTTAAGTACATCTTTACATGTAATTATTATGTTTTTAATTATTCTATTGTCTTTGAAATATGATTAAAGTATAACGTCAAATTTACTAACTAGCACTTTAAGAAAAATTTAATATGCTTTAACCCCCTAACTTAACTGACTGAACTATTGCTTTAACGAACATTCGATTACATTACATTTTGGCATGCTTTTTAAGAACGCTGCATTTGCATTACAGTACATGCAACAGTCGCCTAAAACAATGGCTAAATAGCTATTTAGAGATTGGTTAAAAATGCCAATGACCTGTGCTGCCGGTGACAAAAAGCATATAAAAAGCATTTAAAGAAAAATTACTTAAACTTTAAAGTCTAACAATGTCACGATAGATTTGTGCATTACAGCATAATCAATAACTTTTAAAAAGTTATAAAAACTGCAAGCTTACGTGAAAGTGTCCACCTCCATCAGCAGAGACACCAGCACTAACCTGTCATAATCCTGGCAGATCTCCCCCACGGCTATCAAAGCTTTCAGATACTCATTCGGCTGATATGGGTTGATGTAGTGCAGGGAACAGCTATTGCGAGGGTCCCCATTGGACGCTGTGAAGTCAATGGCAACCTAAAGAGATAATTGCATGACACACTCTTGATAAAACCATGAAATGCAGGACAAAAAATGTAATGGGTTACATAATCCGATCGATCATCACGTAAGTTTAATCACTTTAGTTTTACGCCTGGAACAAAAGTTGTCTCCATTGTAGACAATTGAAAGGGAATGTCAGTTTACAAAAAAGCCAAGCACTTAAGAGCTTTCTTTCCTAGGAAATTACGCAAAACCTGTCTAAAACAGTTCTGAAATCAAATAGCCATCTGTATAAATAATTCAAGTGCTTAAAATGGACAGTATGTACATTTTATTTGTTTAGAGCTGATACGGTTTGTAACGTCATTCATCAAGCAGATGTTATAATCCAAAACAACAAAAACAGCTACCATATGCTCTTTAATACAGAAAAATTGCCCATAAACACTTGATATCATATACTGCATTACTGTTAACTTGTTACGGTTTCAGTTCGGTTGGGACTTTGTTTTCTGTTTGCAACATTTCCAATGTTGAGTTGCTTGTTGTGGTTTCTGATTAGTTGTCATTCATCTCAGGTGTATGTTGTTAATTATCCTTGCTTGCTCGAGTATTTGAGTTGCTCTGTTTCTGCTCATTGTTGTTGGGTCTCATCCATACTGGAAGTGTTGTAGCTGTTCTCTATAAGCTGTTCTCCTTCATCTTTGTGTTCTAGTACACCATTCAATGACATAACTAAAGATCATACAGTATGTGAATACTGCACCAAAACATTGACTGTAACCATTCACTCTGGGGCTTTCACTGCTTGGCATCTGATTAGCTTTAATTTAACAGGTAACAGGGGAAATCAGATACTTAAATAATGAATATTAAATTGAATTAATTAATAATCTTGGCCCATTTTCTGTTGTTAAGGGGAGCATAAGGGTGGGGGTCTTAAAACAGTTTGGAGGAGATATTAAATTGTTATTTTGCCTTCGGCTGTGAAACAATCACATACTCAACATAAAACTCAAGAGCAGCTGGTCAAAAAAAAAAAAAAAAAAATTATATATATATATATATATATATATATATATATATATATATATATATATATATAAATAAATATGTGTGTGTGTGAGAATGGGGACAAAATGACATATTCAATCTTGTTTTAATAAGCAATTTTTACTAGCACAAAAGGGAAAAAAAATACTTAAGAACATAATGAACATGCAGTCTGACTCACAAAATCATGTATAATCTACTATAAATGAGCTGCATTTGCTATGAGGTGGCAGTTATCAGTCCAGCACGTCTGGCATCATTATCTGCATGCTTGCTGGAGGACATGGGCAGTAAATCTTTGAAGGGTCTGGATCGCATCGTGATGCTAAATGTGGAGCGCACTGCTGTTTCCACTTACTGTGAAGTGTATTTGGCAGCCTCCCATGATGTAGTCCAGGAAGGAATAGACTCTGTGAAGCTGCAAAATGAAGAATGGAGGGTGAGTCTCAGAAACCCTGCAACATTTATCGCCCTGCCTCACCAAAAAACACTATCTGCAATGCTACAGCCTCTCACATAAACATCACATCTTGCACTCTTTGTATTGTGGAATTTAACCATCACTAAAGCTCAGCAAGCTATGTATAAATAAATAAATAAATATATAAATAAATAATAAATAAATAAATATATATATATATATATATATATATATATATATATATATACACACACACACACACACACACACACACACACACACACACACACACACACACACACACACACACACATACACTCACCGGCCACTTAATTAGGTACACCTGTTCAATTGCTTGGTAACACAAATTGCTAATCAGCCAATCACATGCCACAATTCAATGCATTTAAGCATCTAGATGTGGAGAAGATGACTTTCAAATTTAAACTGAGCATCAGAATGGGGATTTAAGTGACTTTGAACGTGGAACGGTTGTTGGTGCCAGACAGGCTGGTCTGGGTATTTCATAAACTGCTAATCTACTGGGATTTTCACTCACAACCATCTCTAGAGTTTACAGAGCATGGTCCAAAAAAGAGAAAATATACAGTCAGCACCAGTTGTGTGGACGAAAATGCTTTGTTGATGTCAGACATCAGAGAAGAATGGGCAGACTGGTTAGAGATGATAGAAAGGCAACAGTAACTCAAATAACCACTCATTATGACCAAGGTATGGAGAATACCATCTTTGAATGCTCAACACGTTGAACCCTCAAACAGATACAGCAGCAGCAGAAGACCACACCAGGAGCAGCTCCTGTCAGATAAGAATAGGAAATGGAGACTACAATTCACACAGGCTCACCAAAATTGTACAATAGAAGATTGGAAAAACGTAGCTGTTGCCATGAGTCTCGATTTCTGCGGTGACATTCAGATGGTAGGGTGAGAATTTGGCGTAAAGAACATTAAAGCATGGATCCATCCTGCTTTGTCTCAACAGTTCAGGCCTGAGGTGTAATGGGATATTTTCTTGGCACACTTTGGACCCCTTAGTACCAATTGAGCATCGTTTAAATGCCATAGCCAGCCTGAGTACAGTGTACCCATCTTCTGATGGCTACTTCCAGCAGGATAATGCACCATGTCACAAAGCTCAGATCATCTCAGACTGGTTTCTTGAACATGACAATGAGTTCACTTTATTCAAATGGCCTCCACAGTCACCAGATCTCAATCCAATAGAGCAGCTTTGGGATGTGGTAGCAAAAGTGTACCTAATAAAGTGGCCTATATATAAGTACTAACATCCCTAAAAGAAGGATGGCATATCTACAAAATATCTATACACATAAACATAGACCGTCAGACTCTTACCTTGAGATCGCTGAGAATAACCAAACCAGAGTTCTTGTAGTTCTTCTTCTTCAGTTTGTATTTTGGATTGATGCAGTCCCATGTGACCTTCAGGAGCATAGAAAGAGATCAAAGAGGTGAGCTGAAAATTGAAGATGGCACTACAGAAAAGTCATGACATTTCTTTAATCCATTCTAGTTCTCACCAGGAAACAGCTATGACTGATATCAAATGCCAATGTATGGCTGAATGTCTCACACTGACCTTGTTCCCTGAGGAAATCTTCTGCATTTCTTTGAAATTAGTGTAGAATTCGCCAATGAAATCATGCTTTCCCCTCGAGTCATAGTCCCAGACTAAGCACTGCGTTTTACAGAAAATTACAATTATGGTTCCATATGTAATTTTGGTTTTATTCTTGTCATTATTTATCTTAAAGTAATATTTCATCCAAAATGTCTAATTTTGTCATACCAAATCACAAAAATAGTTATTTAGCAGAATGTCCAAGATGCTCTCGTATAACAGATGTAGACAGTGACCAATCAAACTCCCAAAAAATATGGAAAAAGCACTATAAAATCACCAGAGGTCCAGATCACTTATGTGAGGAACATATGTCTTAGTTGTAATTGCACAGGTTTAAACTTGGGAAGAATTTCAGCAAACAACAAACCTTCCATCTGTTCTCAAAACCAAAAACTACTGAATCTCTTTATACTTGAAAAATGGTGCATGAGTTGCAAGGACTGCTTTATTTTTGTTCTTTTTGGGACTTGGCAGACACCGATTACTATGTATTTGTATTGTAAGAAAAATAACATCTTAGACACTCTGCAGATCATCTCCTAAGAAGAAATTAAGTCATACATTTTTGGAACAACATGAATAATAGAATGCCAATTCCCTTAGTATTCACCTTCAACTTCCTTTCATCGTCACAGCTGCACAGAGAAATGAGAGACACCTTAAAGGGTTCCCACACAGGGTTCAGATTGTTTTTAATCACCTGTAGATACAAAATGTAGAATTATGAACAGCAAAAAAAAAAAAAAAAGATTACTGTTCCATGTGGTGGAACTACTTACTTCAGTTCTGTGTACAAGCTGTTCTGTTTCATCATCATTGATCCGATAAATCTCCAAGAATGGATCTGACTTGCTGAAGAGATCCTACAGTCACAAGAGAATGTCAATACAGTCCAAGCATTCAAAGGAGAACATTATGCAGAAGACAATATTTTAAAGAGCCCATCGATTTATGAATGCACTCTTCTTTTCTGCATTGATGTGCAACAAGAAGTTGGGACAGGACAAAGGACTTGTCCTTTTTTGAACACACCCAAAATCTATTTGCTACTTGATCTCAAGGAGATCTATTATTCTTGAATGCTATCTATTAGCATTCACATTCATGTACATGACAGTTGCTCTGCTGGCGCAAAAGCACAGATGATTTAAAATGTGTCATTTTAGCTCATGGACATTCAGTTCTGGATACAGATTTTTTTTCTGAGCTGTAAATTTCACACGTGTAATCAATCTGGAAAGTGGTGTCATCACAACACTTGTTGACCAATGGCACCACGAGAACGTGCACCAAATTGTTCACTGGCTTCTATCCTGAGCAGAAGTAAAGTCTCTTGCTTTTAAGAGCCCTAATAAAAATGTAACTTTGTTTGCTATTGCTAATAATTCTGTTCCATTAACCGGCCTGAAGATTGTAAAATTGACTCTAAAGGTGCAGTCACCTTTACCATTGTTTACCATTGAGAATTTTCTGAAATCCAATAATTTCAATAGAAATCCATACAATCTGTAATAATGCAAGAGAGTGAAAGATTTCACAAATATTGACACCACTGAAAATAGCTACCCAGGCTCTTTGAAAATACTTGGAAAAACACATACCTACAAATCGCTGCAGCTTCCATTTGAAATTAACACTAGATGCGATAAAACTCAGACCCCAAAACAGGGTCAGAGTTTTGATTAAGAAAGCCTAACTTTCACACATTCTTACATTTTGTTATGACCGCAAAACAATTTTAACGCTGCAAAATCTGAAAACTGATACTTTTGAATTTTAGCATCACATATACAGCTTTAAACATATGAGTTTTCTAACTCAGGAGGTTTGCTCGGTGCTCACACGATACAATGTTGCACTCTGAAATAAATCCTATGAAACCCACGTAGAAGTAATTTCAAATACTACATCTTTATCAACTAATGCATTTTCAAATCACATATCCTGTTGTTTCATGATCAGGTATGTTTAGGGTTTGGTTTAGGGTAGGGGGTATGTTATTTACAAAACAACACAATGCAGCGTTAACCTTTTAGTGAAACGCCTCATATAACTGAATTCCTAATTGCTGCAATATCTGCCTGTAAACAAACATTAAAAAAAAAAAAACATGTGAAACCGGTCACATATCAAACTCGATTTTAGCACCACTTACTGTACATTTCACTTTGAAGCTGCCACAAAATTTACATTAAGGTACGTAATATCAGTGTTTCATAAACATCGCCACAGGACCATATATTCTTGCGGTGGACTATGGATAATGGATATTTTTTGGCTATGAAATTTGGCTAATTTGACCGCACCTTAAATTTCTGAGCATATTTTGTCTGGTTTTTGGAATATATTACCATATGGATAGTCTAAAAACTAACATGGACTAAAGGTGAAAAAAAAAAAATAATAATCTAATTTCATGGGCTCTTGAGCTAAAAAAAATTGCAAAGAGAAAATACAAGTGTGCAATAAGATACTGGTCAAGGAACCATGAACACATTTCACGATTATTGCGTGCCCAATCAAATCAACTATATTGTCTGAAACAATCATTAAACATGAGTTTTCTGAATTGAGGCTTTCTGGAGAAGCCAGAGGACTTTGATCTTAAGTGTGTGCAGATGTGAGAGAGGAAGTGAGAGGTGACTTGGTAGAGCAAAAAATGAGTTTAATATCCCCATTTCTTGCTGCATTAGTGTGTGACATCTCCACAGGGATGCTGAAAGAGGAGGTGCCCCCACTATCTGGTTGTCAAGGTAACATCTTGCCACTGGTTTGAGTGAAGACTGATTTAGACATGTGATTTGTCTTTTGTTGGCATTCATCACATGCATCACACCTCTAGCAACTGTCATTGCATTTGTGAAGTTCATATGCACTGAGGATTCCTGGCTGTTCATTATTCCTATACTACATTTAAGGTTCTAAATAGATAACATCTTTAGTGGCATTTTGCAATAATGGCTGGCTAAATTCACTCAATGTCCCTTGAAAAAGACAAAATATGTGCAAATATCTACAGAGAGGCCAATGTGAAGGTATACAGCACCAAATTAAGCATTAAAATTCACAGAGAAATTGCCAAGTGAAGAGTCTTTTTATAAATGTCACAACCCAGAGCAACTTTTCGATTTAAAATGCGTTGGTGCCTTCTTCAAAAAGAGAAATGGCACTGACATCAAAGGCACAGACGTCTCTAGCATGTGTCAGGTGCAGAAGCTTTCATGAAGTCCAGTATATAGTTTGATTTGCTAATATGTCCATTCTATATGAATCATATCAGTCGGTGTGCACAGAAAGCCAACATTATTTGAACAGACAGATCCTGTCCAAAGATAGCAGCACAGCCATTATTCTGCCTAGCCATTTATTAAACTCCATCCGTCCTCTCGTGATATGATATCCGGACTGGGATACCGGAGCCAACTCTTTGCGGCTTTGAGGATGAGTGTGAAGAAGAAATGCTAATCAGCTCATGTAATACAGCTAATGTGAAATGTTCAGAATGCACATATTAATGATTGTAATTCCTAAAAAGAAAAAGTAAAACATCATAATCCAATGAGCAATAACAGACCTGAGGGTAAAATGTGAAAACACAAGCTTTAAAATAACAATTACAAGAGGGAAAACAATAAAAACCCCTAGAGCATTAAAACAGTTGGCTGATGAATATGTCAGGGCTGAGAGTGCTAGAAATGAAAGTGAGAATTCAATTTTAATGCCTTTTGGAATTTGCCACCATTAGCTTTTCAGGATTAGCCTGGTTAATGTTCTAATGGGCAGGTGGACAAGCTCGTCACTAGGATGGAAATAAATTAGTGATGTGACAGCGTAGCCTCTGCCTTCATGCATATGCAGTGTGCAAATAATGTGGTTCCATATTCTGCATACAGCAGAACTAAACAAGATTTACTGCATCAGCATATGTCTTTAACCAAGAGAAATCCTGACTTAACAAATCTGAGATGACATGCTGGATTATCTTTACCATACTGAACCAAAGCACATGTGCAAGTGATGGAAGATAATCTACAGTGTAAGAGGCACGGTATAACCCATCTATGTGAGGGTCCTTCATTTGGTATGGAGCTGTTATGGAGCTACACTGCATAAAAGCTGCAGATATTCTGCGTGTATACCCAGAGGCATACTGTAGAGGTGACAAATGTATTTACACAGATTCACAATTGCAGAAAACAATGGATAATCTGGTTTGATTGTTTTGTGTGCACAGCAGACAGAAAATAAGACGCGGACTGATTGATCATGGGAGAGCTGCTGTAAAGATGTGTCTGTGTAAAGTTTCTTTTGGTGCAGAATTTGACAGGGATGCATTGTTAAACTACAAGATCATTTAACAAACCTGTAGTTCCAACAAACATTCACAAACTTGTATGGTTAGAACTACAAATTTGTGGTTAGAATCATGGTTTCTTGTTAGTGTAACATGTGACACGTGGACACTCTTGCAAGTTAACATGCAGCTTTTGCACCTTAAATATGTTGATCCAGGAACATATCCTAGTTGGCAAAATCACAGTCAGCCAATGGTTAACGTGGGTGCTTTGGCTCACTGTATAAGCGTCTCCAATCAGAATCACAGCCTGCACTTTCTGTTCTGGAACAGATGCCAAGTAGCATTTCTGTCTCACTGTAAAAGGATGAATAGACAATATATTGATTTCCCCAACTATTTTGGGGTTGAGGGGATGTGAAGCTTGAGCGAACGAGTCATGGCTATCAGTTTGCTGTTTCCCTTCATTACATGCAATGTATGAATTCATGAAATTGATGAGGAACAAACAAAAAAGCTGTGTTTCGAAGATAACCGCTGAGCATAAATATTGCCCCAGGTTCAGAGTAAGAGAACCTCAGCATATGAAAGAGGATAAGGGAGGGTGAAACAAGAGGAAAGAGTAGGAGAACCAGATGAGATGAGTGCTGAGAGTAGGACGAGGGTTGCAAAGGCGTTTGTGTACTGTTCGGCAGCGAAACGGGAAGTGCAGACACATGCAGAACTACAGGGCATGGAGAGAGCTGCGCCGTGGGCCGCACTGTGTGGGAGAGGCTGTTTGCACACAGAGAGTCAGTCAGCCACCCTACGCTCCCTCAGCGCTTCAGCTCTGTTAGCCCTCTCTATCCAAAGAGCTTCCATTCTCATTAGGAAACCTCAGCTGAATGCACAAGGTTTCAAACATTATGCCAAAGCCAAAAAAAGAGAGTGGGATTTTATGAAGCCATAATAGCCTTAATGGCTCTTAACGGGGCTGAAATTGAGAAGCCAAAACAGTCAAGGCAAGTTGAAAGGTTCTTTGTCAGCTGCAGTTATCGGTTTCAAAAGGTCAAAAACCACTACTTTACAAACAGAGAATATCATTTTCTGTCACTAGGTATACTTTAAAGCCAAAACACACTTTTTTCAATGGTAAACTAAAAACATCACCCCTTACCTTATCATCTAACTTCTTGGCACAGAAGGAAAGCTCCACATAGCCATTGTTCCCAGAAATCTCTTCTGCGTGAATCTTGGGAAATAAGATAGGGATTAGCTGATAGCTGAGATAAAGCCAACATACTGTTATTATGTGTGCTCTATAGTATATGTGAAAAACTCAGACTCCACATCTATATTTCCTTTTTAAGTAGTTTATTTCACAATCATTGGCAATGAA
The DNA here is from genome assembly GCF_003368295.1 of Carassius auratus. NCBI lineage: Eukaryota > Metazoa > Chordata > Actinopteri > Cypriniformes > Cyprinidae > Carassius > Carassius auratus. The sequence continues at coordinate 22,597,442 of NC_039274.1, forward strand.
TTCTATCTATCCATCCATCCATCCGTTTGTCCATCAATCCATCTTTCCATTCATCCATCCATCCATCCATCCACCTGCCCAGCCCATCCATCTGTCCGTAAACTCATCCATCTTCAATCCATCCATCTGTTTAACCATTCATCTGTCCAGCCCAGACCAACCATCTGTCCATCCCGCTTTCCATACATCCTGTCCATCCATCCACTCATCCCCTCTGTCCATCAGCCCAACCCAGCCAATCCATCCATCCGTCTGCCCATTCATCCAATTACACATCCCATCCATCCATCTATCAAAATCATTCCTTCTGCCCAACCTAGTCAATCCAGCCACCATTCGTCTGTCTATCCATCCATCCATTCATCCATCCACCCATACCATTAATCAATATGTATGTCCAGTCATCCATCCATCTGTCCATCAGTTAATTTATCTGTACATCCCATCCATCTATCTGTTCATCAGTTTATCTGTCCAGCCCGTATTCTCCATCCATCTGTTCATCCATATGCCCATCCTATTCATCCATCCATTCATCATCCATCCATTTTTCCAAACATCCATCCACTGTCCATCCATTCAATTAAAAAGATAAGTAAAAAATTGAAGAGAAACTTCAATCTTGAGTGCAAATGGTCTAAATTACTAACTGCGGTTTCTGGAAACGTTGTAGGATGTATTTAATGTGAAAAACACTAATAAAGGGAGCTATTTATAGAGTTGTCTTTGACATCTACTAGTTTGTTAAGAGCGGTTAAATCATTACGTTTTGTCTCATCTCAGATCAAAATGTGTTTCCATCAGCATTAGAAATTTACAGAGTGTAATACAATGAGGGGGTCCAGCAAAAACAGTCACTTCTGTGGGTGTTTCAACATGAAAAGGCCATTAGTCTGCAGTGTGGCCAGGAAAAACTTTGTTAAAACTGATGAGAAAGCAGAGAATCAACACCTTTGATAAGGATGTGGTATTACGTTTTGTCTTACGGATGAACCTTGTCTGCCAGCAATAGAAACATGCAAAAATAGCTTGGGACATCGCTATTTTAATGTATGGCCTGTTTTATGTGTGGCTTGTTTGAATAGAGTTGAACTTGCTGTGATATTGTAACTGAAATACTATTTTCCCATACTGAAACTGATAGTCTACATTATTTTACAGCATGTTAGCAGATATTGTAAGAGTATCCAGAGTCTGTCTACCTACAGTATGATAAGGTAAAATTGGTGTCATATGATATGAGCCCAGAAAACAATAGACTTTAAGTTAGAGGTCAAACCACCTGCACTGCAACCCAAACTACACAGAGTTATATTACAAGTGCTTTACACAGGTGAGACCTTTTTCCTGAAGCCTGATGACTTTTTAATGCACCAGTTTTAGAGATTCACCATTATCTATTGCTCAGGCATTACACGAACTAGTGGTTTCACTGAACTGTATGAAGAAATATTTCTAAAGTGGCATTTCATTCCAGAAGTAATAGACAAAAATCGCTCATTTTGTAATGTGCAGTCATCCTCTGAGTTTAGTGATGAGCAACGTGGGCATGGTTTGGCATTTAGTTGGCACTTCAAAAAAGTGGGTGGACCTATAGATGAATGAATATTACTTTGGAGTGACATTTCATAATGCCAAAAAAAATTGTGTTTTGTAAAGGGGTGGGTGTAGATGCCAAAAACCCAGCTGTAGTTGAGGCCTTTCACATTATATCTATAAAAATACGCTGTTGGAACGCTGTTTTTAAAAAGTGACTGTTTTCTGCTGATGAATGATAAAGCATTGGCAACCAATCAGAATCCACCCAAAACCCATATAACAACATAAGTGCATTGCACGCTTATAATAAACAGGGATTATACAGATATCATATAATTACCTTTAAAGTTACAGTTCTTGCAGCAGTCCTTTAAACATTTGATACTAAAAGTGACTGATTTTGTCTAATTGAACAGAGTGATTCTCATACACAGGCATTTTTGCCAAATAAATTTCGTTTTTTGTTGAATGGTGAGATGGTCTGGCAAACAGTGTCTGCTTTCACTTTGCAAATGTACTGATTTATCCTCATCTGACTATCTGGGAGCGTGTCTCCAGAGAAGTGACTTAAACTGTCTTTGAGTTATTCTGTAAACGAAACCAAAACGCCTCTGTGGATGTTACAATTAAGTGACGACAGATTAAACCTTTACCACAAGAGCTTTCCAAGAATATGTAAATGTGTAGCAATTAAAAAGGAATTATGTGTGTGTAGATTATTTTTTTCAACTCACTGTGATAGTGGATTTTCCAGCATATTTTCCATATTTCAGCAACAGGGGTTTCACCATCTTTTTTTGGGCCACTATCTATGGAACAAATTAAAATGTTTAAAGGATTTTTTTGTTGTTTGTTTTTTGTAATGTAAAATAAAATAATAATAATAGTAGTAAATTATACACCATTTAATTAAGGTAATCTATGGTGAGTTTGTCCTTCTATTACAGCTTTACTCTTCCAGGAAGGTATATATATATATATATATATAATGCTCTAAACAATGTAATGACATAATACTAAATTCAAATCTATTTTTTTCTGGTAGTCAGGAGGATGAATGTATGTATGTATGTATGTATGTATTAACATACAGTGACAAATGTAGTTTGAAGAAAATTTTGAATAAAACATGTCTTAAAAAATAAGCAATAGACATTTTACAAAGTATTAAAAATATATATAAAGAATTAAAAAATATGAAGTCATTGTAAGTCTATTTTTGATCTCTAGTAAGCTATTCTATAAACACTACTGTAAGATCGGAAATGTATTTTTTGCCCTTACATTTAGAAATATATGCCCTGACATTTGGTATATAAATATAATTTACACATAAAATATATTTAATTACACTTCACTGTTTACAACACATATTTCGCATATAAATAAAATATATTTTGGCCAGGATTTAATTATATATATATATATATATATATATATATATATATATATATATATATATATATATATATATATATATATATATATATTATTATTATTATTATTATTATTATTATTATTATTATATATATATATATATAGCAGTATATATTTATTTATTTTTGCCATATGGGTTTTAATAAGGAGAGCATATTTTTGGCCACATGGTATATTTTTAACAATATTACATCAAATGCACAGGAAAACATCACCTGTCCAAGCGTGCACTCCACACCACCGAGGAAGTCGTCATCTCGCGTTCCAATACTGTGAGTCCCGTGAATGTCGTAGACTTCAAAACGCAGTTTCTGGACTTCCTCAAAGTAGTAGTCCAGCATTAAGACTTTGGCAAAGACCGGATTCAGGTTACTCTTGATCACCTCAGTACGGTCCAGCTGAATTACAGAAAGAACAACAATTCAGTCAGCAGTAAGTGAAAATCTTCTCACTGGAAGCATCTGGCTTCACAGGCTGATCACAGACTGTACTGTTTATTCTTCTGTTTGTGTGCCGTCCCTGGATAAAGTCAAAGAAATGACGGCAGTTGGACGAAGGCCTCATGAGTCTGATTGTCTGATTGTTGAGAGCTTCCACACATGCAGCTGCAATGATCATGGCCTTGCTCTCATGCAAAACACATTTGTTCTTGCTTCTCATTCATCAGCTGTCTCTCTCCCTACCTCCCCCTGCTTTGATATTGTTCACCGGTGCATGTCAAAAACAAACAAAGCAAATACAATCATTTCTGAATTAAAACCTCTCTGAGGCAATTAGCTGGAGAAGTTAAAGCAATATTCTCCAAGATGTTGGAGAAGATATTAGGGAATTAGTTTAGAGATGCAATCTGAAGATAAAAGTATAAGAGCCATTAAAAGAGACAACGCTTTACTTTCTAATGTACCAAAGCAAAGGCTGAACAAAGGATGGAAGATTATAAAAGAGAAAAGGGTTCATATAAGTGAATGGGTGCCATCAGAATGAGAGTTCAAACAGCTGATAAAAACATCATAATAATCCTCCAGTCCATCAATTAACCAAACCAAAATGCATAAATTTTTGCCATCAAGATAAAATCTGTCACTTTAATAAACAAATTCATTAATACAGTGTTTAATCCAATAATAAGTCCATAATCCATAATAATGCTTCCTCCAGTAAAAACATCCTTCTTCTGTTGTGATCTTACATCAGTGTCCACCAACCTATTTGGTGAAAACAGTTTTTTCCACTTATAATCAATGATCGATCTGTGCATTCTCTCCTGATTTAGACGAGATGTATCAATATGAGCAATATTATAGATTATGGATTCGTATTTAAGCCAGAAGCAACAGTCTGAAACTGAAAATACCTTAATGATGAATTTGTGTCTTATAAACATACAGCTTTTTACTTCACATGGCATTAATTGATGGAAGGGAGTCGTGTGGATCAGTTGCAGATTATTGAAATTGTCATGTGGGGTTTTGGTTCATTGTCATGTGGTTATGTTTTCTGGTTGTTCATTGGTTGTAACAGTCATGTGTTCCCTTCGTCTAAGTATTTAAGCCCTCATGTTTGCCACGTTAGTTTGTTTATGTTTTTGCCAAGCCAGATCTTGTTCACTGTGTTTCTGCTCACTTTTGGATTCAATACACTGATGTTTTTATCAGCTGTTTGGACTCTCGTTCTGACAGCACCCATTCACTGCAGAGGATCTATTGGTAAGCAGGTAATGAAATGCCAAATTCAGCAAACTCACTTCTTCTTCTTCTTCTTCTTCTTCTTCTTTTTTTTTGTGCAAGAGTATCTGTTTAGCATTTAAAATATTTTTTTAAGATGGTTCATGTAAATAAACGTAAAACAAATAAATGGATTCACTGGACCTGCTGCACAGAACCTCTGAATTTTATCTCTGTTTATTTTTTATTTTTACTGGGTAATAATAAATACATTTCATGTACATATATCCCAAATCAATCTATCCATCCATCCATCTATACGTATGAAGAGCTTAAAATAAGTTGCTTTTATTAGTAGCTTAGTGTAGCAGAATACTTTCCAGTTTTTCAAAATGTGTGGGATACTACAGTTTACCATCGAACATTCTCTGGTGTATTTCTAAAAAGGTCATTTGTTACTGTCACACAAATGTGGAAAAATAACCATTTAAAATCAGCATGTGAGGTAATCGGTCATACTCTCACTAAATCAGATTAACGGTGTCAAACCTCTAATGTGTCTGTCTGCATAGCACATCTCAAGCAAGGAATGACCCTCCTCCATCAGCCCATGTTTGACAGAGTCTTTCTAGGCAATTACATACAGCCTCGCATATAAAATGTCCAGTCCTTCAATCTACTATGTATGTGCCCTTGAACTGAGGTGAACTCTCACACAGCGCAAGTGGTAGTAAATCAAACTAAAGGAGTTGGTGTGAGTTGAATTGCACAAAACTATTATGTCCATGTCATAATTCACCCCATAATCAAGAGACATCCTGCATAAAGAAATGGAACATTATAATGTTGTGCATTATATATGATTTACATGAGAATTATTATAATAAACACTTATTATTGTAATGCAAAAAATAAAATACAAATACACACATATATACATATATTTTATATATATTTACAAAAAATGTGGAAAAAAGACCTAATTAATTTAGCTTTTTTTTATGTAAGTTTCCTTATGAAAAATGTTTGTTTGTTTCCCCCCTTGAAAAAAGACCTGGACATCCATAGAGAGGATGCCTGGACTAGATAATTATTATACTGTGCTGGCCAAATGGTTTCTGAACCCCTAGCTAGTTCATACTGATATCACTGCAAACACCCGACTGCCTCCTGTGGCTCCTGCAATCACAGGGAAGCAGACCTCTTATCAATTCCAAGTACATCTGCTGCTAAAAAAAAAACATTTTATTACAGAGCTCCCCAGTTATGGAACGGCCACCCTGCCAACATACAGAAATCAGACACATTCCCAATACTGAAGTCTAGTTGAAAACTCTGTTTTGTTTATTTTTTTATTTGGCTGAATCATTTAAGGTACGCAGCCAAAACCAGAAAATCTAAACTGAAATGTTATACTGTATATAATACTATATATACTGAATAATACTGTCAGTCTTCCATATGTAGAGTTCAAACCAAGAGGAAGAGACTTTTAAGACTTACTGCCAAATTGAAGAAGAGCTGTAAAGAGGCTGTTAAATGAGCCGGAGTTTGTCTCTTTACCCATTACAGTGGCAGCTTTAAGATGACTGAGTAGTGTAAGAGAAGCAGTGAGAGAAAGGAAGTGATGTATGTGCCCTGAGGGGTGCTGTAGAGAGATTACATTGGAGGTTCAAGAGGGTCTTAGAATATTATATTTGCACATACTATGTAGCATTCACCTTGAGAGAGAGAGAGAGAGAGAGAGAGAGAGAGAGAGTAAGTGAAAGGGAGTGCAAAGAGAGATATGAGTAGGCTTGGCTCCTACTCAATTTTAGCTCTTGATTTGCATGATAATGGCACTTTTCCAATGATAAGCACTGCATGAGCAGATAGTGGAACACCTAATGGCTCTAGAACATCAGAGAAGCACTTAGAACAACATAGAGACAAAAATCCACATGGTCTGAATTAGGGTCGAAAATTAAAAATAAATAAATAAAAAATAAAAACAATGAAATGAGTTTTGTCAAGTGTGTGTGCTCACTGACTGAATTCTGCGTGCGAATTCTCTCAACATAAACAAAAAGTAGAAAAGATGGTATTAAGCAATTCATTTTGCGACCTCAGTGACTATAACAGAAGTTTAAAAAAAATATGATTTATATACAATTGTAAACAAAGTAACTGGTCAAATTTAAATATTTGACATTAAAGACAACACAGATACAAATAATAAGGTACAGTAATTATAAAAACAATGCCCTTACGCATGTAAAAAATGCCCCTGGAAATCATTATCGCCCTTTCGTGGAAAAGTTCATTTCTGACCCTGGTCAGAATCAGTTGCTAAAAGTCACAATGAATACATCTGAACATGCCAACCCAGGCTAATTGGAAAAATGTGCCTATGGTGACGTTTATGCAAAATTATATTATATTTTCTTGCACATTTTGAGACACTTTCATCGTGACATTTCAAATAAGTGGTGCCAAAAGCAGGTCCAGTTTTTATTCATGTGAATCTGCCAACATTTTGTTATGTTATTTGTTGTTGTACATATCGCAGTAGTTCAGAAATGAAATGTCCGGTGACTGGCACTAAAAGTTTAATACTAATGTACCATCTATACTAAACTACCTCTAACCAATAGAGTTAAAAAAAAAATTAACCTGCAACCATGCCTTTTTAGCTTACTTCTACAAGACTTGAACTGTTTTATCATGATTTGTGTTTCACTGGACAAGTGCAATGCTGTACCAGGTGAGCTACCGAGCAAGTTTACTAGATCAGAAAATCCATTTATGGAGGATATTATGTGATGCAAAATATATTAGTTTAGAAATCATGCACTATAGTAAAAGTGTTTTAAGGGCATATCAATGTTATGCAAGTAGCCACACACAAATAACTCTTTATTCATAATACATAATCTGCCTCATGAATAAATTTTGAGTGAAAAGGAATAAATGTTTTTTTATGTTTTATTGTCACTACTGTTCATTTCCACTAGAAACTGTAGCGAGTTGCATATATAATTACATTTTATGGAAAAAAATTCGATAAAAGAAAATTTAAATGTTAGTGTTCAAAATTTTTGTGTGCATATGCTATGTTTGAATATGAATACTTTGCCATTATATAGTAGGCAAAAAATTGTATTAGTGACAACAGTCTACTGAAGATTGCAAAAACCACAACAACGAGAGCTTGAGCGAGGAGGATATGAGATAGCAGCAAGTCAAGCTCAAAACAATACTATGACATTTTAAGCAGTCATAACTCCTGGAGAGAAATAGCGCAGACACTGGACGAAGACAAAACATTTTAATACATATGCATCAGCTGCCTGCGTTCACACACACAATCAAATGGAGTATATCTTTAAAGGCCATGTGCTTGGCTGTACACAAACTAATCATTAACGTCAAGACTCTAGTATGCTTTAGGCTATTATCATTATTGCTAATACTAATGTTGCATCCACTTCATGTTGGAATTACTGTCATTAAAATATCCTGACCAGTCAATAACATTAAAACGTCTGTCAAATCTGTTATTGAAAGTTGGAATTTAAGTAGGTTATGAAAGCCCAGATTTCTCTCACCTTACCATCGCGATATGTGAAAATAATCAAAATGGCAACAGCCTCAACAGTTACATTTACTTTTATGAATTTGACAGATCCTTAAAGCAACTCACAATGCATCCAAGGAACGTGTTTTAACAGCTGATGCATTCCTTGGAAATCAATGCACATCTTTTGGTTTGAAATTTAAGGGATTTTGCAGTAAACATCCATTGACTGTACATTGACAACATGTGCACTTTCTTCATTCTTCTTTCAGCAGCTGCCTAGCAACAACACAGCAAAACCCTGACAACCACCCAAAATGCCCTAGTGACCAGTTAACAGTGGTACTGCAAACAACCAAGCACACCCAACAACCATTTAGAACTCCTCTGCAACCACCCAGAACACCCTTGCACAGGCATTTCCTTCTGAAAATCTATTTTTGATATACTCCGGAGAATATTGAACTCAGGCTTTCCTACAGTCCAGGGCATTCGCATGATGAATGCGCATTTTGTGCCCTAAATAATGTAAAAAACATTCTGTTTTTAAATCCATTTACCGTTTTTGTCCATATCAGTTTTTGCTATGGAAGGACTGCGTTTGGAAGATATAAATAACAAAAACAGACAGCAGTCAGTGATTTGGTAAGCTTCTTACAATGTTGTCTCAACAAAAATATTCCATTATGTCTAATGCCTAATCACTTCACTGAGCTTTGATTTAAAGGAATGTGTTTTGCAAAATGGACAATAGCGCACATATCTTGCATTTAACGTTCAGCGATTGTAGAGCAGCACCCACTGTCTCACGCTGTGACAATTCATATGCTCACTGCTTGCATGAGGACATTAAAGCCTAATGGTTAACTTATCATATTCTGGCGATTCTGGCAATATGATCATGGATCAATGCAACATGCTCCAATTCATCCTGAAAACATTAGATCTAATGGAAATGACATGGGAGCATGCAAAATGAGACTATATTGACACATCCCTAGACATGTATGCCAAGATCCCTGAAAAGGCCTGGCGGACATTCAAGACAGAAAATGTAGACTAATGCCGATGATGAGAAAACAGCATTGCATATATGGTTTGCTGACTTGCTGGCAAAATGTCTGTCTAATATTAGGTAGATGTGGATAGAATTTTTTATCTCCTGTGAAAAATAAATCTGGCATGTGTAAAAGTTAATGTCATGGCAGGGGAAAGATCAAAATCATTATTCAGATAAATACGACTGCTCTTTGACTGAAATTGCAAGTGTAAAACCATGCAAAAGATATTCAGAGTACCTATATTTTCTCTGTGAATACAGAAAAATAATGTCAGTGGCACTTCTAATATTCCAGTATGCAAAAACTCTTTAGGTTGAGAGACAGTATTTTGTCATTCTATAAAGAAAAGAAAATATGGATCTTATACTCGCAGAAGATTACATAAAAACTGGATTCTGCAAAACCCAAACTCAGTTTCATATTTATTCATTCATTCTTTATCGTTGTAATCTTTTGCTGATATTTTACACAACACACTTTGACTGCTGCCATCATGACAGTTCCTCCTAAAATAGAAAACTCTTTCACAATTTACTTAATTTCATGGTAGAAAAATCTCCATACAGTGAGTCAGTGGTGTCCACTGTTCATTACTGTTTTTGGACACCATTGACTTTGAATGTATGGACAGGTAGACATTACTCTAAATATCTTCTTTTTACATTCCACAAAAGAAAGAAAGTCATAGAGGTTTGTAATGACATGAGGGTTAATACATTTATTGGGGCGGACTATCCCTTTAAGAAGCTGTTCATCCAACATAACATCAACATAGCTGCTACAAACACTTCACAACGAAAACTAATCATATTCATAACAACACATCTCAAACCATTAGTTTTTAAACAACTTGCTGCTGCAGTCAGACTTAATCATTGGCACACATTATGAAGATAATGCATTTGGCATTACGATTGTCTTATCCACAATGATTAAAACGGCTGCAGAGCATAACGGTTTTTCCTTCCTATACACTGCTCATATTTGTGTACAACTGCTCCCAATGTGTGACTGAAATATGTTATGCAGAAAATTTTTGAGATGCAAAAATGAATTTCACTGCAAAGAGTAATTTAGTCTCAAATGAACAGAGACTACTCTTTTCAATCTAGACCGGCATAAGGAAATAAGCAAGAAAATCTGATGTGCAAAGTGTCTGATTATGGTAATCAGTTATTTCAAGATACTCAGCTCATGTTGATTGTCAGTCAAATCTCAGAAAACAAAGTCCACAATAATATCTCAATGGCTTTTTCAATATCTTTTTCCTGTTTCATGTGGCCCCTCTTTAAAATTGTGCCTTCTGAATGCAGCAAACGTTGGAGGTGAAGCAGGGTGGTATCTTTTACTTTGTTCACTGTGATACTGAACATGGCACAGTTGTTGGAATAATGGGGGCAGGGTTAAGATTTCATCCTTCAGCCTGACACGTTGCTGCGGACCGCTTTGCAGCTTTGCAGAGATGTCTTCAGCACCGCTGCTGTCTCCCCAGATATTTTTTTTCTTACACTAACTACCTTGATATTGTGTGTGTGCGTGTGTGTGTGTGTGTGTGTGTGTGTGTGTATATGAACACAGGGCGTGTGACGCGTCAGTGCAGCAGTGTTGGAGTAGTAGTGCTTGTAGGTCTTGTAGTTCTGCTGGCCACTTTCTGCTTTCAGCTGTTGCCACCGGATAGCCCCTTGTTTTTTCAGGGGCGAAAAGAGGAGCCGAGTGTGTAAGCCTCCTCAGCCGGTACATAGCCTCTCCACTGCCAAGATCTCGTTCACGCCTCCTCGTGGCACACATGGTAACTGGTCCCTTGTGGTTCCAGGCTAAGCTGTACGGGATCTCGGAGCAGCAGTGGGCCCCAGAGACGTGGCATGCAGGCCCATCAGTGAATGGAAATGCCCTGCTGCCCGTCAACCACTGTCCCAGCTATGGGTAAATAGTCCCAACTATGGGCAAATAGCAAAGACCCCAACGGCGGCGCAGGCGGAAGATGGTGGTGTGAGAACCACCACAACGGCTGGGCAGGCGGAAGAAGGCAAACCCCCTGCCACGTGGGTTAACTCGGGAGGGTACAGTGGCCAGGGGAGTAAACCCCGAAGACAAATCTGCACTTGGGGACAGGCATAGGCGGAGTCCAACTGACCGGACCACCGGCAGCCCCCTGCAACTTCCTGCCAGACGAAGGTCGTCATGGGTTCCCTCATGCCACTGGAGGTCCATCTGGCAGGAGTGAAGATGGTGGGAGTTAGGTCTGCGCACCCTCACCCTCACCTTAATCCTCACCTATGCGCAAGCTTCTTGCTCCCCCCCCCCCCTAAAAAGTCCTGTGGCGATGTGGAATGGTGGTGGGCACAGGCCAAGGATGTGGCTGGGAGTGTCTAGCCAAACTATGCACACAGGCGCAGCTTCCACTGCGACTGAGCAGCCCCACACTGCTCACCCCTGTGATGGGGAAGGACCTGGAAAAGGTGGTCCAAAAATTGTCTGCTCCCCACACTCCGGACGGTAAACCGCAACCGTCGGAGCATCCCCCCCTTGCGGTCGAAAAATTAAAGTGAAAAAAAATAAGCTAAGCATCGCTTAGCCCATAAAGCTCTCTTGTCCTGCCCTGGATCTGCTACCCATAAAGCCACCTTCACTGCTGTAAGAGCAGAAACCCAGCGAGCCCTTCGGACTATGGAGAACATCTGGTGGGTAAAAAAGGCGCACGAAATCCAAAACCTGGCAGACTGCAATAACACTCAAGGCTTTTACGATGCCATAAAAGCATTGTACGGCCCCAGGAAGCGGGTGATTGCTCCAGTCCGATCAGCTGAGGGGTCCACGCTCTTCAAGGACCGCCACGAGATTCTTGCCCGTTGGGTAAATCATTTTGAGAATCTCTTCAACCACACCAACCCTGTTGACCAACACATCCTGGATAATCTGCCAGACTTGCCACCAACCATGCACCTGGATACTCCACCACTTTTCTCAGAACTCCGGCAAGCTATTTCAGGTCTGAAAAACAACAAAAGCGCTGGACCCGATGGAATCCCTGCAGAGGTTTTCAAACATGGAGGATACACCCTCACGCGTCGCCTGCACCTCCTGATTCAAAACATCTGGGAACATGGGACCCTCCCACAGGACTGGAAGGATGCTAACATTGTTGTCATATACAAGCAGAAAGGAGACCGAGCAGTCTGTGGCAACAGCCGTGGGATATCTCTCCTCTCCATCGCAGGGAAAGTACTGGCCAAGATCATGCTCAGCAGACTGGTTGAGCACATCTCGGAAGCTGTGCTTCCGGAAACGCAGTGTGGCTTCCGGAAGACCAGATCCACAACAGACATGGTTTTTGTCTTGAGGCAGCTGCTGGAGAAGAGTCGAGAGCATCACAAAGACCTTTACGTAGCCTTCATCGATCTCAGCAAAGCCTTTGACACCATCAACCGTGAGTTGCTCTGGAAATACCTATCCAAAATTGGGGTACCACCCAAGTTTCTCAGCATCCTACAGCAGCTGCATGACGGGATGAAAGCCAGAGTCCTCATGGGAGAACTCCAATCAGAGTCTTTTGGGGTAAACGTTGGGGTGAAGCAAGGCTGTGTCCTGGCTCCGATGCTCTTTAACATCCTCCTCTCTGCCATCACCTGCCTTTTCCACCGTGTCCTGGGACATGAAGACGGTGTCCATGTGGAATACCGACTTGACGGAAGCCTCTTCAACATTCGTCGGCTTCAAGCTCACACAAAGACAAAGACCCGCCAGATCTGTGAGCTTCAGTATGCTGATGACTGTGCAGTCTTAGCCCACAGCCCAGACTCTATGCAGTACGCCCTTAACACCATATCCAGTCTGTACCAATCTTTCGGCCTGCAGGTTAACACTCAAAAAACCGAGGTCATGTTCCATCTCACCACCCCCGTTCCCACACCCCCCAGTTTTCACATAAATGGTGTTCCACTTAAATCAGTGGACCACTTCACCTACCTCGGCTCCACTCTGTCCTCAAGCAGCTCCCTTGACACAGAAATACACACTCGGATAAATAAAGCCTCATCATCTTTTGGACGCCTACGCAGCAGGGTTTTTGAAAATCGTAACCTGAAGGTCAGTACCAAGGTTGCTGTTTACAATGCGGTATGTCTCTCCACTCTTCTTTATGGGGCAGAGTCATGGACCTCATACCGCCAGCACATCATCCACCTAGAGGCCTTCCATATTCGCTGCTAACAAAAAATCCTCAGCTTGTCCTGGAAAGATCGAATCCCCCATACAGTCATCCTCAGCAACACCAACTCAATCTGTATGGAAGCTGCTGTGGCCAGAAAACATCTGCGTTGGATAGGGCACACCATACGCATGCCTGAACATCGCCTGCCCCGCCAAGTCCTTTACAGTCAACTAGTGGGTGCGAAACGTTCCGCTGGAGGGCAAAAGCGTCGTTTTAAGGACTATACCAGGGACCTCCTTAAGCGGGCAAACATCCCCCTCACGAAGCTAGAATCTCTGGCACGTGACCGATCAGCCTGGCAGGCCACCTGTGCTGCTGCGGTCTCTCAAATACACCAAACCAACCAAGACCAACGATCCATGAGGCGAATCAAGAGACACCAACGGGCGGCTGGTACCCCCCTGGTATCTGGTTTCCCCTGCTCCATCTGCGGTCGAGTGTGCGGATCAAGGATCGGACTTTACGCCCATGAGAAGTGGCACCAGCGGCAAGGTTGCTGAACCCCCACCCCCCATCCCTATCCCTGGAGCAAGCGTTATCATCGAACACGATGGACAGCTAAGAGTGTGTGTGTGAAGGGGGGGGGGGGGGGTAAATGGAGGGAGCCACCAGAGTGGTCGCTCTCTTTGCTTCAAGCACCCTTTCCTGCTGTATGACAATTCCTTGTCTAGATTCATTCCAAAAAGTGCCCACTCCCCCCACTCACAGCCCAATCAACCTTCACAGTCAAGCCCTATATTATCAGAATGTCAACTGAAGGCATTGTGCAAAGTTATATCCATTAAACAATCTTTAACCCAAAGGCTAGGCCTAACACTTAGACCTGTTTAACTTCACTCACGGAAGAATAGAAAGAGAAAAAAGTTATCCTCAAGCACTACAAATGTATAATTTAAAAATAAAAATAAAATGTATGTATTTGTAATTAGTGATAGATTGATATATTGGCCGGCAGTGGCAGATATTAACTTTTCCATTGAATGGATGATTGAATCATTAAGCCGCTTCATTTACAAAAGCCATTCAAATGCAATGAAATACCACTGTTTGTTGCTGTGGCTTTGTTTGGAATCATTTTCGATGTCAAAATAGAGCAAAATCAGTAATTTCTACAATGTTGTGCCTAAAACATAACTTAATATTGATATAAATAACATATTTGCATTCTTGCTTATATTTGAGGAAAACAGCACTTGCTTGTGTGATATTGCTTAATTATATCAAACAAAACCAATATAAGACAAAGACCCATACAGGGGTATTTTTTCACCATATCTTTAATTTTTGGGTCATTTTTGCAACAAGGACCTGTTCATTTAAGACCCTATTGGAAGGCCAGTAATTTGTCATTTCATTTATAGAAAAAAAAATAAGTACAACTTTTGATCTAACGATTCCAAATGTATTTATTTTTTATTTGAGTTTATATCTCACAATTTCAACCTTTGTCTCACAATTCTGAAAGAAAGAATAATATGATAATATTTTATATATATATATATATATATATATATATATATATATATATATATATATATATATATATATAATTATAATATATATTTATTTATTTTTTATTCCATACAAACCTGTATGACTTTCTCTTTTATGCATAAAACAAGGTACTGCTAGATTGTTTGTGGTTTATGTTTGCCTTTCTTGTTTTTGCCACTTCATCCATGCATTTAAGCCTGATTAGTCCATAAAAAATAAGTGATAGATGAAGGATGTCGGAATGATATGAGGGTAAGTAAATAATGACAAAATTTGTAAATTAATTGTATTGTAACACAACTAATACTGTAAAATAAATCGAATGCAGAAAATGACAGCACTGCCAATACAAAGATCTAATCAAGCCCCCAAGAGGGAAAAGGGAAAACTCACTTCAGTCCATTGACCTTGGTTCTGTACCATGAGCATGACGCAGGGGTCAGATTTATTGAGCGTGTCTCTGTCCAACAGGGACCTGCAGGAAACACGCAGCTCCACCTTGGATACGCAAGCAACAGGGCCTCCTATGCCTGCCACTGGGGACGTCGCTTCCTGTGAGTCACTCATCCTGGCAGAAGGTTGAGTGTGGAGGGTCAGCCGGAGATGGGAGACTGCAGTGTGAATGGGGTGATCTTTAAAGGCCTCAGTTTGATTGAAGCAGGACTCTCCCATGTAGGGAGTCTATTTTTTAATGTGACCTTGTGTTGTTTCTTTGTAAGGCAACAGATGTGGGGTGTCTTAAAACATAACAGTCAGTTTGACTTAAAGTTCTTTATAGAGAGACATCTCTATGCCTGATTCGCTGGGAGAGGAGAACAGGCTGCTGGGAGTGGTTCAGATATAAAGGGATCAAATGGGATGGTGTAAATCAGAGATGTTCATTAATATTACAACAGCAAAATCCCAGACGAGATCTTCTGCTGACAGCCTCTTCCACAACAGACTCCTAAGCAAGAAATAAGCATGTGGGGTTAAGAAATTCTAAATGTACTTTTAACATCCAGTGAATAGTCAAAAGCAGTGAAACCACATTATCTTGAAAACACAGCTTACATACAGATATACAAGAAGGTTTGTTTATAAGTGAATATATAAATTGCATGAACTGTGAGTTAATAATTTTTCAAGCATCCACATGTTGGACATACAGGTCCTTCTCAAAAAATTAGCATATTGTGATAAAGTTCATTATTTTCCATAATGTAATGATAAAAATTAAACTTTCATATATTTTTGATTCATTGCACACCAACTGAAATATTTCAGGTCTTTTATTGTTTAAATACTGATGATTTTGGCATACAGCTCATGAAAACCCCAAATTCCTATCTCAAAAAATTAGCATATCATGAAAAGGTTCTCTAAACAAGCTATTAACCTAATCATCTGAATCAACTAATTAACTCTAAACACCTGCAAAAGATTCCTGAGGCTTTTAAAAACTCCCAGCCTGGTTAATTACTCAAAACCGCAATCATGGGTAAGACTGCCGACCAGAAGGCCATCATTTGACACCCTCAAGCGAGAGGGCAAGACACAGAAAGAAATTTCTGAATGAATAGGCTGTTCCCAGAGTGCTGTATCAAGGCACCTCAGTGAAAAAGTGTGGCAAAAAACGCTGCACAACGAGAAGAGGTGTCCGGACCCTGTACGTACTTATTGTGTTCATATTGTATTGTAAAACACTTTTGCTGCTATTGAGGTGGGATAGGGGTAAGGTTAGGGAGAGGGTTGGAGGTATGGGTAAGTTTAAGGGTGGGTTAAGGTGTAAAGTATGGCTCAACAGTGTAATTATAAATGTAATTACAGAAATTAAATACAGATGTAACTACATGTAGTTTTTTTTTAAATATAAGTACAATGTAAAAACATATATGTACACAATAAGTACATTGTACTAAATTATTAATTAAAATGTAAGTACATAGTAGTAGTAGCCACTTAACATAAAGTGGGTCCTCTAAAATATATGAAAGTTTAATTTTTATCATTACACTATGGAAAATAATGAACTTTAACACAATATGCTAATTTTTTTAGAAGGACCTGTACACATTGTGATCAGGAAGTTTGTGTGCAGGCGAAGGATTTTCTTATGCAAATTTCCCAGTGGGTTTTTGTGGCGATGACCAACAGAAAGCTGCTTGGTTTGAGAAAGACTTTAATGTGAGCTGTGCTTCACATATCGCTACAGTACTAACAATGGCAAAGTGGGATATCGTTACTATAGGCAAGGGGCCGTTCAGCCATAACGCGTTTTTACATTCAGTTGCGCTCCTTTTCCATTTTTTTTTTTTTTCCATTGTTTTAGCCTACATGCGTAGGCTACTTTTGCGTCTTTTGCATCGTCTTAAAGCACTTGCGTTTTTTTATTTATTTGTTTGTTTTTTCATTCCAAGTAGGCGCCGTGGCTCCACCTAACTTGGTAGCACGACTACATAAAACCTATGCAATTTTAAGACCCCTTCAACCTTGTGTTTTTACTTCCTTTACAGTGCTCAAGCCATCCCGCCCACTGTAATTCGTACCCTCTGGTCATATTTCGTAATCATAATGTTATAATGTGCTTTATGCATTCGACGTTCACTCTTTAAACGGTCACATCATCAGCAAAAGAAACTCGTAAATCTGTCAGCCAGCAGAGCGCGCGTGGTTCAGCACCGCGGATCATGGACAGCTCCTCTCACATCTACTGTACAATAACCACCCGAGCCTTTCTGGCGAGGAAATTACAAAACTGTTTCTTGAACTGCTGTTCCTTGCCTCTGAACTATTGTTTGATTCAAATACTTAAGTTAAGAATTACAGGCTATCACTAATGCAATGATTAAACGGGTGATCATGTAACTGGCGCCTTGAATGCGTGAATCTACTAGTTTTAGTATATGTAACACGAATACACCGTTTAATGCAAATAATTATGTGGAAAAATTACTGAATAAAATGACAAATTAACATGACTGTTAATAGATTACACTTTAGTCCGGTAAACTCCAGCTCTCTCGCGTCTGCAGCGCAGTTTGTTTGACAGTTAAACCACATTTACTTTATATCCTCTATTACTAATCAAACTCGTATGAATGTAACTATAACCGAATGTTTTTTTTTTTTGTAAATGCATCCTTTAGGCTACCTTTCCGCAAAGATTTGCAAGCACTAGTAAATAAGATATCACTTATGTAAACAACAGAATAATTATCACTAACAACACCGCATAGGCTAATAGTATAATCATCATACACATTCCTTGATGACTAACAGCAAACATAATCTAGTGAGTGTAAATAAGAGAGCTGTGTTCTCACCTGCTGATGTTGCTGCTCTTCTCTCAGTGTGTGTGTGTGTGTGTGTGTGTGGAGCGGCTGACACATGCCCACCGTGCGCTAGTTCGGATGTCATGTTACGTTAAAGAGCTACATTGAAGTGATTTTAACAGCTTCAGCTGGAAAAAGTCTTAGACTGACGTCAGTCGCGGCGAGAATCGGCATCCTAAGCACGAATGAATGTGCAGAATCAATTAGAGCCTAAGTTCATTTTTTTTTTATATAAATGCGTTTCTGTAAAATTTTCCTGAATAGCGTGTGCCACTTTGAGAGTTTGAGTTTTTAAACAGCTTTTTATAAACTTATGAATGTAATATATAAATCCTGAATAATACGGTTGCTAGTAACAGGGTTTGACTGTTACAGTATACATCAGGCTACTAGCCTCAGTCATGCATGCAAAACCATGGTTTTAAACTACTGACTATACCATAAAAAATCATGGAGTGTTGACATTTTTATTTTTTTACTTAGATTTATACATATTAATTATGCACTTCTCTTTATGCTACATTTTTATCAAATATTGTATTAAAAAATGTAATCAAATTGTTTTCTTACATTCTTACAGAGTTTAAACTCTGACAAAATTATCCACAAATAATGCATTGCTCGTTTTTTGTGGATCTGAGGTGCATAAAGTTTGGATCATTGAGGTCTACGACCAATCAGTTCCAAAAAGAAACAAAACACCTGTACCAATTAAAAGAAAAACTTTGTAATCAGGATCTCAGAGTATAATATCAGTAGTGTGGGAAGCCTATTAGCCTAGCTACACAAGCCAGATGTTGAAGGATCTAGAGTTGTTGAAATGCTTTTGTTATTGGCTGATGCATTTTTTTTTTTTTTTTTTTTTCATTTTTCTGATAGCATAATGGCATAGTGGTCTCGTGGTGAAAGTTGTGAAACTGGCATTGTAAGACTTTTTTTTTTTTTACATAATATTACAAAGATACCTAATGCCATCATCCAAAATCTGACTATAGGGGTTTATTTTGGGGTTTTTCAAAAAAGCACAAAGGTTAAAATGGTCTTCATTTATCCAGACAAGATTTTGAGATTAACCAGAAATGGCTTTTTTTTTTTTAATTGGAGGGAGTTACCTGTCATTTTTTTAGTGAGCAGCATGGATGCATGTTGACAAAATATAATATAACCTATAAATCAATTAAGAAGAGCAATTATATGGCCTATAGTTGTCTGAAGCAATACCAAGAGGTAAAATAATATGTACAGTATTGTTCAAAATAATAGCAGTACAATGTGACTAACCAGAATAATCAAGGTTTTTCGTATATTTTTTTATTGCTACGTGGCAAACAAGTTACCAGTAGGTTCAGTAGATTCTCAGAAAACAAATGAGACCCAGCATTCATGATATGCACGCTCTTAAGGCTGTGCAATTGGGCAATTAGTTGAATTAGTTGAAAGGGGTGTGTTCAAAAAAATAGCAGTGTGGCATTCAATCACTGAGGTCATCAATTTTGTGAAGAAACAGGTGTGAATCAGGTGGCCCCTATTTAAGGATGAAGCCAACACTTGTTGAACATGCATTTGAAAGCTGAGGAAAATGGGTCGTTCAAGACATTGTTCAGAAGAACAGCGTACTTTGATTAAAAAGTTGATTAGAGAGGGGAAAACCTATAAAGAGGTGCAAAAAATGATAGGCTGTTCAGCTAAAATGATCTCCAATGCCTTAAAATGGAGAGCAAAACCAGAGAGACGTGGAAGAAAACGGAAGACAACCATCAAAATGGATAGAAGAATAACCAGAATGGCAAAGGCTCAGCCAATGATCACCTCCAGGATGATCAAAGACAGTCTGGAGTTACCTGTAAGTACTGTGACAGTTAGAAGACGTCTGTGTGAAGCTAATCTATTTTCAAGAATCCCCCGCAAAGTCCCTCTGTTAAAAAAAAGGCATGTGCAGAAGAGGTTACAATTTGCCAAAGAACACATCAACTGGCCTAAAGAGAAATGGAGGAACATTTTGTGGAATGATGAGAGTAAAATTGTTCTTTTTGGGTCCAAGGGCCACAGGCAGTTTGTGAGACGACCCCCAAACTCTGAATTCAAGCCACAGTACACAGTGAAGACAGTGAAGCATGGAGGTGCAAGCATCATGATATGGGCATGTTTCTCCTACTATGGTGTTGGGCCTATTTATCGCATACCAGGGATCATGGATCAGTTTGCATATGTTAAAATACTCGAAGAGGTCATGTTGCCCTATGCTGAAGAGGACATGCCCTTGAAATGGTTGTTTCAACAAGACAATGACCCAAAACACACTAGTAAACGGGCAAAGTCTTGGTTCCAAACCAACAAAATTAATGTTATGGAGTGGCCAGCCCAATCTCCAGACCTTAATCCAATTGAGAACTTGTGGGGTGATATCAAAAATGCTGTTTCTGAAGCAAAACCAAGAAATGTGAATGAATTGTGGAATGTTGTTAAAGAATCATGGAGTGGAATAACAGCTGAGAGGTGCCACAAGTTGGTTGACTCCATGCCACACAGATGTCAAGCAGTTTTAAAAAACTGTGGTCATACAACTAAATATTAGTTTAGTGATTCACAGGATTGCTAAATCCCAGAAAAAAAAAAATGTTTGTACAAAATAGTTTTGAGTTTGTACAGTCAAAGGTAGACACTGCTATTTTTTTGAACACACCCCTTTCAACTAATTGCCCAATTGCACAGCCTTAAGAGCGTGCATATCATGAATGCTGGGTCTTGTTTTTGAGCTTGTTTTCTGACAATCTACTGAACCTACTGGTAACTTGTTTGCCACGTAGCAATAAAAAATATACTAAAAACCTTGATTATTCTGGTTAGTCACATTGTACTGCTATTATTTTGAACAATACTGTATGCAACAAATGCTATTATTGTGCTTGCAGAGCCCTTTCATCCCACCCACAAAATCTCTCTGTCTCTCTCTCTCTCTCTCTCTGTCTCTCTCTCCCCCTCTTTAGGATAGTGTACAGTTAGACTGGTCAGGAATTTAAGCATTAGATAGAATGGAAACAGCTTAATCAGAGATAAAGTGCTCTTCGGTTTCTGCAAAATAAGACATTGTGGCTTCTGTGCTGATCAGGCTCTGCTAATTCTGGCTGCCTTTCTAAAAGAACATCAAGAGCCACTTCATCAAGAATACTGATGAGGAAGACTGACAGTATACAGGATATATCAATCAGGGAGAGTGAACGCATTTGCTCTTAAGGAATTATTTGTCCAAAAATGAAAATTTGCTGAAAATGTATTCACTCTCAGGTCATTCAAGATGTAGATGAGTTTGTTTCTTCATCAGATTTGGATACATTTAGTATTTCATCACTTGCTCACCAATTAATCCTCTGCAGTGAATGGGTGCCATCAGAATAATCCAACGAGACAAAGAGCTGTGAGATTGTAAGAACAATCCATCAACATTTTTTACTTCAATTTGTCGCTTCTGGCTAAAAGTCCTCTATCCATAATATTGCTTTCTCCAGCTGTTTGGACTCTCATTCTGACGGCACCCATTCACTGCAGAGGATCCATTGGTGAGCAAGTGATGGAATGTTCAAATGTTCAACAACTTTAAATTCCCCTACAAAATGATCATTTTAGATAATCAATAAATCTGTTTTCTTTTTTTAAATATGGAATTCACCGAGTTCTAAATGATTACGTGGGTTTATGCATAAACATTATCAATCACAAAAATGTTAAAGATTTCCATGACCTTTTCTTTTTTTAAATTGAGAAAGGTTCACATACTGTACACCCACAATGGCTACTTTTGGCCTTAAACATAATAACTATTACTTAGACACTCGGTTACACTAAAATACTCATAAATTGATGGATTTAAAGACACCATAGAGGTTAGTGAAGATATTTTACTGGAATTTGGGCTTCAATGCATTTATTTCATAAGGCAATTACTGTGTTCAATGTCATCTCCATTATAAAACCTTAATAGAGTATAAAAGGTATTATGAGACCACATAAATAAAAAGCAACAAGGTTCTACTGTATATAGCAGTTTTTTTCTCTATGGACCCTCATGAAAAGGGTTCCGTTTAGCAATAAAGAGCTGAAGAACCCAAATCTGTTCCCATTTAGAACAATTTTCTCTTAAGAGTGCAATTTAATATTAATAGTACTATAGATAAACCAAATGGTAACCATTTTGCTGTATTTTACCAACAGTCTAAATGGACTATTTCTACCATTGATTCCACTGGTCAAGGGTAACTAGGACACATTCTCTACATCTTATGTAACCTCATACATGATTATCTCCCCACTCATCTCCCCTGGGTCAAGATATTTTTGGTTTATTGATCCATGTGTAGGTTTTCATGGAAGAATCCCAATGGTTCATTGATTGTGAACTGCCCCTTTACTTCACTTATAATTGATTTGGGCCACTTCAGCTTCAGTGACACAGTTCAGCAGTGCTGGAAAATGTACCATTACTCGAATCATTCATCTCTGTTTTCACACTAAACCGGTGCCTAAACAATCTGGGTGCAAAAGCCTTAGAAAAGGTTTAGAAATACTGGAAGGAAATGAGGGAAGACATGAATGCTCAGACTAACACAACATGTAGGAATGCAATATTTGCATAACACACCCACAGCAAATTTATACACCAAAACCAACCACAACTGGACATTACGGCATCACCTACATTTTAATAAAAGTCTTTTTCCATCCACACAATGGAATTAATTTGGCTCCAATGGTGTTTGGTCTGCAGACGAGCTAGAAACATATACAGGTTTGGAATTAAATGATTTGATCAAGTTTGTAAAGGAGTATGATTCTTATGATTAGAATTATAATTTTTTTGGGGTGGACCATCCCTTTAACATGTCTCCCTTGCAAAAGGCCTGAAAAAAAAATATTTAAATGCGGTTCTGACGCAGATCCAGGTTTAGATAAAATAAAATTAACCATTAGCTTTGGAAAAATGTAAGTTATTGTTTAAACCATGTCTTTAATGAGGAACAAAAACTTCCAAGATCATTAAATGTAAACACTGCCCTCTTCTGGTTATTATTGAAAGTAGTCTTACTCACCTATGAAAGATTATGTATTTGTAATATATTTTACACACATTAAATTTGCTAATTTTATCCATGCCTGTTGAATTAGAATCAAACCAATGACTTCAGCCACGCTGGCAGCATACTAAACCAGAAAGAACAAAAAACATTGGCTTTTCTGCTCCTTTTATCATCACCCTGAGCCTTATGAAAGTGTCTGTCTGAAGAGGAACTTCTAAATAAAAAGTCACTTTTGAGACTGAAAAGCATCAATACACACACATCCTCCATAAAACAGAAAAAAATAAAAATCCAAGAAATGACTCCCAAAAAAAACCCAAACGATTTTTAGACATTTATTTTTTTGGCAGTTCCTTACAAAGTAAAGTTTATTTCTTCTTTTCGGGATCCTGCTCGGCGGCCTCCTTTGCCCTCTTGGCACGGATGCCGAACAGACGGGCGTTGGCACGGGCCATACGCAGACTGGCAAAGGCCTTGAAGTTCTTCTCGTCCTCGGAGATCACACGGGCCTTCTCTTTCTTGTACGCCTGCAGGAAATATAGACACTCCCTCAGATTCAGCAAAACTCTACATGTATACATAAAACATCCTACTTTCACATTTCTCGAATTGCATCTGATCCCTGTTAAACCCGACAAAATAATTAGTCTTCAGATCATATATGGATGGCATTTGGTTTTTGCAGGTCTCAAGTAAATTTAAGATTTTAGATAGACAAACTGAATTCTATTATTTTCTGTAAATGTCTGGTATTAGCAAAAGTCAAAGAAAAAGGTTTAATGTTATGCTTTGAATTTGAATGATTGAGTGATGTTCTTCCTCAATATGTTTTTGAATAGTTTTCCAATGGAAATATACAATGATGCTGATGCATATACTTGATGACGAATGTATTATAATTTTTTTTAATGAGAAAGTGACCAGAAGTAAGTTTATGATTAAAACAAGAGCAAATATCTTTTCAAGTTCTCACACTTCATTGACATTTGTTCATTTCGCATAAATTACACATCTTAAGGTTTAAATGCTTGCATTGGAAAACAACAAAATACTGGGGAAGATTTTTCTTTTTGTTTGCAATTCAACATTTAATGCCATGACTTCATAAATTTAAGACTTGTGCAAGGATTTAAGACCTTTTTAGGCCTTGTGTAAATTTATGCATCTATCAATAGTAAAAGCGAGCTTACTCTAATAACTTTCCACAGCATAAAGCGTGTAGAAAATTGTGCACAACAGGTTTTTCTGCAAACCTTGATCATTTTGAGTCTTTAAGATTTTGTACATCATATATGGCACAGCAGGCTTCATAGTGCTGAAGTAAAGATACATACGTTTTTGATGGGCATGACGGGTCCAGAAAGCTGTGTAGCCATCTTGAGCTCCTCCTCCTGTATGCACAAAAGACAGTCAAGACACCAAAAACCAAAAAAAATGCAGAATATGGCTGAACAGTATGCAGTCATCAGCTAAAAGGGTTCAAAAGTCATCAAGGATGTGCAGAGATTCCGGAGAAAGTGTCATCATTTGACTGCAAACACTAAAGCTGTTACCCTTTACAATAAACAGCATTTTATAACCTAACATATATATTATTCATCAAAGACTTAATGATCTAAATCATTATAAAGTACAAAGATTCAAATCAACCCAAGAGAGGTTGGCTTTATGAACTGAAGGAAGCCACTTACAGTGCTGTCTCCCTTCTTGGGTGCAGTAGCCTTCCTGGGGAAGATGATGAGTTTGGAGCGGTACTCCTTCAGCCGCTGAACGTTGTTCTGCAGAGACTCTGTGGATCGGTTACGCCGACGAGCGTCAACGGCGATGCCAATGGTGCGCGCCACCTTTTTGTTGATTCCCGCTGCCTGTAGAAGCAAATTACGGTGCAACGTGAGACACGTGACACTCGATTTATACTGAAACAGCTTTGACAGCGTCAACAGTCATCAGCAAATAAGGTTCAAAAGGAATCATCAATGATGTTCAGAGATTCCGGAGAATTGTCATCATCTGACTGTTTGAATAACTGTAAATGAGACCCAAAGAAGACTGTTCACACAAAAATTAAAAATGCCATCGTTTATGGACCCTAAAGCTGTTCCAGACCCATAAGTCTTTGGTTAATATTCGAAACAGAAGATTTCTGAAACTTGAGGTTTATGTCTCTTTGTTGAAAGTCCAGGAAACCAAAACAGGAAGATCCAAAAAGAGCAATGTCGTAAAATGAACCCACACGAAACAAGTGGTTTAACCCAAGCCTTGTGAAGAAAACAACTTATGGGGGTTGTTGTGACTAAATGACTAAAATAAAATCATCATAAAGCAACCGCGTCTCTTGTTTATCCTCGATTTGCATTTACGCCACTTTTATGGCCTTTTTGGAGTTGAAGGAATAGTTCAATTCCAGAGCTAAAAATTCTTTATAATTAACTTACCCCCATGTCATGCAAGATCTTAATGTCTTTTTCTTCAGTCGCAACGAAAATAAGGTTTTTGAGGAAAATATGCCAGGATTTGGCCAAAGGGTTGAAGCCCAAATCGCAGTTTCAACGAAAGAACTCGCAACCAAAGAAGGGTCTTACCTAGCGAAACAATCGGTCATTTTAAAAATTTGTATATATTTTTCAACCACAAACGTACATCTTGCACTAACTCTGTGATGCGTATCTGTAAATTCACACATCATATAATCACGTTGGAAAGGTCGCATGCGGTTGAAGTCCCCATGAAATCAGAATTAACGTTTTTTTTTTTAGATGTTAGTATCAATATGTTAGTCATCAGGTTATCCAAAACAGAAAATAATCATTCAAAGCTTGCGGTTCATCTCTTCTGCCAAAATGGCTCAGTGCTTTTTGATGACACATCGTACTTCATCTTCTTATGAAATCTTCTGACCAATCAAACACCCCCTGCACAATAAATAGTCTGAAGCACCGTCTGAAATAGTTCACTGTGTAGTATTTCCTGTACACTGAATGGTTCGTAGAAAACCATGTAGGCAATAGGTAACGATTCAGAGAGTTTCAAACAAAACACTATGGGTGCTTTTAAAAAGGGGTGCTCTATGTCCCACCCTCTCTTCCTGTTTCAGTTTAAATTACATCACCACAAAATAATGCTGCATGTTCCAAGGCACTTCAGGGGACCTTTAAGGTAGGAGAGGGGCGAAAAACTCCATCTCAATTTCTCCTCCAACTTCAAAAATCGCCAGACACCGTTGTTTTACCTTCTTTTAAAAACAGGCGTGTGATTCTCTTGGGACGTTTGCTTTCTAAACGCTAGGTTGGTACTTCCGCAAAAACAATTACAATGACAAGATTGAAAATCTGGGTGAACTAACCCTTTAAAAAAAGCCAAAGGGTTAATGTGGGATCAACATTACCTTTAACTCCTCCAGGGTGAACCCACGTCCGGCACGGACCTTGGTGTGATAGCGGATGGTTGGACACCTGACGGCTGGTCGAAGAGGACCAGAAACTGGTCTCGGAGCGATTCGCCGAGCCTTCGCCTGACGGGCCTTACGTCTAAACAAAAAAACAAGATGCATTTTAATTAAGTGATGTTTTCCATAAAGTGTTAAACCCCATTCTGCAGCAGAACCGTGTGTTACCTGCGGATCTTCCTGGCCGGCTGGTTGAACCAGGTGCGCACTCTCTTCTGCCAGTCTTTATGAAAGTGAGGGTTCAAGATCATGCCATTCCTGCTGGGAGCCATGACTGCTCACTCCTGGTGAGAGAGAAGGAAACAGCAATGAGGAGACAGTTCCCTTCTACAGATCCACACACACAGATCAACCAGCATCAACTGAAACTATAAACTCTCTGAACTAACTTCATAAAGAACTGCGCGCGCGCCGAGACTGTAACAGCTTTGTGTTTATGACGAAGTCTGTGTCAGACTCTCCACGAGCTCAGCTGGAGCCTGAGCGCGCTCACGCGTCTGGACACAGACAGCGTCAGAGACAGCGGTGAACAAGACCGACGAATACTTTGACTGGATGCACGTTTTATTTAGGTTTTAAAACACTTGACTTGTTTATAACACACTTTAGAAGAAGCGCTCGCTGCATGGAAAGCGCGACACAGTACCGTGTACTGAAATAAACGCATTTTTTATCTCTCAGTAATGTGTAACACAACAATACAGACGAATTCGCACATAAAACAGACTGCACTTTAAACCCGGACTACTTAAATCATCACATAACGAAGCATTTATAAGGATTAAAGCGGATAAACTTGATGATTAGACGGAATAAAGCACATACCGTCTTTAGCGGAAAATGGCTGAAAAGGAAAAGGAAATGACAACGCGGTGTTTTATGGGAGGTGAAGAAAAGAGCCAATAGCAAAGGGAGAAGTGCCGGTGTGGTGAGAAATCCAGTCCCCCCGCGAAATCGAGTCCGCTTAGGACCAAGGCGGTAGCGGTTTTAAATGCCTGATCAAAAGTTGTTATCGCGATAACTTGTTGCATGGCTAATCGGAGCTGCGGTAGCTTGTTGTTTCAAGCTAAAATAATTTAATAAAAGCAACATACAGAATGTAATCGATCAAAATGTTTTTTTTAAATGTCATAAAACTAGCAGCATCTCATAAATAATGCATTGTAATTAGTTTTAATATTCGGTTACTAGAACGCCTCAGCACAGCTTTTGAATATATTTTCCAGTTCTAAAATAATAATAATAATAATTCAGTTGTGATGACTAAAACACGTTTAGCCCACAAATTCAGAGGAAGATTGTTGGATAGTTGAAAGATAATTATTAATAAAACGAACCTATATATATATATATATATATATATATATATATAGACACACACACACACACTTTGATTTTTATTTATTTTGACTTACTACCTAATTCATGTAATTTTTTACATTATTTTCAATATTGTAATAAGTATACTTATGTTGTTATATATGGTTTTGCTTACAAGCAGTTCATGTATTGCAATTGCTGATTGTATATTATTTAAGAAACTATTGTTTTCAAAGAAAATCTTACAGCAATTATCACATTATGATGACGAAATTACAATTGTAATTGACTTTAACTCATATAACACAGTACATATAATAGTACAACAGTTACTTGTACTATTACAAATCAGTAATAGTAAGGCAATAATGGCTGTTTGTGCACTGAAAGTAACTAAAAATGCAGCTAGTTTATAATTGTTAATTATAACTTGCAATTATAATATAATTCTACACAATTTTTTTACATATAAATGTTCAAGCAATATGCACACTATCAATGTAAGACATTTATACATTTTTCAAAATGCATAACATTTTCAAAGAATCTTTACAGAAAGACATACTGTTGTGTCTATGTGGTCAAAAACACCCTCACTATTTTAATAGTTGGTGTTAAATGCATTATTCGTCATACATACAGCAAGCAAGCCAAAGGCAACAGTGGTTAATTAAGAAAAAACTGTAAGATGTCGATACTGGAGTAAAAAAAAACCTTTGGAGAAACCAGACTAACCAAAAACACTGGGGACCAGTTCTCCTCTGTATATTCAGTCTGAACATTAGGTACAATATCATTGGTAGTTAACAGTGTTACTGCATTGATTCAGCTGTAAGGTTAGAGGTTAAATGTGCCATGTACAGGCAGCAACATTGTTTTCTCTGTGGCCCAGGTGAGGCATGCAGTGGGAGTGAAGAGTGCTAAGGTGCAGTCATCCATTCATAAATTCTTGCTGTTTTGTTGAAACTGGAAACAGTTCATCCTATGTGAAGTCCATTGTGGAAGATTGGGGAATCATCAGTCTCAATGTAACTCGAGAGCGTCTGGGACAGAGCTTCTGTGGTAAAGAAAAATATAAAAATTGTTTAGGAACTGTAATATAATTTAAAAAAAAATTCCTCTCTGCCTTTGTAATATACAGTATGCTGGAAGACTTTCTTGACATCATACAGAACGGGTTCAGAATACAACAGAAGCAGGAAACATCAAAAATCACTGTTAACCGTAGAGCATCGGTTTACAATTCTTGCAAAAATCAAGTTATGATTTATGTGTATGTTGTTATAAAAACAATCAAACAGACATAAATGTAATCTGTTAAACTCAGTCTATTTTGCATTCAAACATTGCTTTAAATAAAGAGACAGGTGATTTATTTGAGCAGAGCTTGTTTTCTGCCTCCACTATTTGGAAAGTCTAATACGAAAATACTTATATATATATATATCCTATTTTCTATGAAACAAAAAAACTGCTCCAATGAAAATCTCCTTTTGATTTATTGTGCCTTAATTTACTATTAATTTCATTCATAATTATTCACTTACTGAACGCTATTATGAAAGCATACGTGTTTGTTTATGTTAAATAAAAGATAAACATGAGAAAAGAGTCGTATCTTCACTTAAAATCATAGAAATGCATCTTGAACAATCGGGTCCCACCCAAGGTCCCACCTAGCGAGGACCCCTAAAATGGCGGCCGTCGCGATGCCTGTGCGCAGGATGCAACGGAGGCACTTGTCCCGAACGAAGGACACGAGACAGTTACTAATGTACACTAAAAATCTTTGTCAGATTTGAGATCGTATTAACTACCAGCAAAATCCGTTCATATGTGGAAAAAATAGCAGATGGAGTTGATAAAACGCCTGAACAATGAATACAGACCTCATCGTCAAAGATCGCGAGAAAAAGGCTTGAACAATCGGGTCCCACCTAGCGAGGACCCGTAAGATGATTCATTATTATTATCACTACTAACGTTACTATTATTATTTGTGTGTGTATTGTCAGTGTCATATTACTGTACAAGGACAGTGGATAATATTGGTAGTTAATAAGAAAATCAGCTCAAATCATTAATCGCCCCTCCCCTCCACACCCAAATACATGCGTGTGCAGGACGGGTTTAAGCACACCTCTAGTTCTGTCATACTCGTGCACAAATCACACGAAGATTTTTAGTGTGAATTACTACCTGTCTTGTGTCCTTCGTGACAAGTGCCTCCGTTCCGACTTGCGCACAGGCATCGCGATGGCCGCCATCTTAGGGGTCCTCGCTAGGTGGGACCCGATTGTTCAAGATGCATTTTAAGGGAAGATACGACTCTTTTCTCATGTTTATCTTTTATTTAACATAAACAAACGTATATACTTTTATAATAGCGTTCAGTAAGTGAATAATTATGAATGAAATTAATAGTAAATTAAGGCACAATAAATCAAAAGGAGATTTTCATTGCAGCAGTTTTTTTGTTTAATAGAAAATAGGATATATATATATATATAAGTATTTTCGTATTAGACTTTCCAAATAGTGGAGGCAGAAAACAAGCTCTGCTCAAATAAATCACCTGTCTCTTTATTTAAAGCAATGTTTGAATGCAAAATAGACTGAGTTTAACAGATTACATTTATGTCTGTTTGATTGTTTTTTATAACAACATACACATAAATCATAACTTGATTTTTGCAAGAATTGTAAACCGATGCTCTACGGTTAACAGTGATTTTTGATGTTTCCTGCTTCTGTTGTATTCTGAACCCGTTCTGTATGATGTCAAGAAAGTCTTCCAGCATACTGTATATTACAAAGGCAGAGAGGAATTTTTTTTTAAATTATATTACAGTTCCTAAACAATTTTTATATTTTTCTTTACCACAGAAGCTCTGTCCCAGACGCTCTCGAGTTACATTGAGACTGATGATTCCCCAATCTTCCACAATGGACTTCACATAGGATGAACTGTTTCCAGTTTCAACAAAACAGCAAGAATTTATGAATGGATGACTGCACCTTAGCACTCTTCACTCCCACTGCATGCCTCACCTGGGCCACAGAGAAAACAATGTTGCTGCCTGTACATGGCACATTTAACCTCTAACCTTACAGCTGAATCAATGCAGTAACACTGTTAACTACCAATGATATTGTACCTAATGTTCAGACTGAATATACAGAGGAGAACTGGTCCCCAGTGTTTTTGGTTAGTCTGGTTTCTCCAAAGGTTTTTACTCCAGTATCGACATCTTACAGTTTTTTCTTAATTAACCACTGTTGCCTTTGGCTTGCTTGCTGTATGTATGACGACTAATGCATTTAACACCAACTATTAAAACAGTGAGGGTGTTTTTGACCACATAGACACAACAGTATGTCTTTCTGTAAAGATTCTTTGAAAATGTTATGCATTTTGAAAAATGTATAAATGTCTTACATTGATAGTGTGCATATTGCTTGAACATTTATATGTAAAAAAAAAAAATAACAGTAGAATCATTATATTATAATTGCAAATTATAATTATATAGCAATTATTGCTATCTATATAAACTATCTAGCTGTATTTTTAGTTACTTTCAGTGCAAAAACAACCATTATTCACTTACTATACTTAATGGTATAAATATAATAGGCATACTGACATACTTCATGTAAAATTAATATAACATTCATTTTACATAAAATAGTAATATATCTGTATATAATACAACAATAACACGGTTCTGCACAAGCAATTGCGATATTATATCATTAAGATTAACAATATAAATTTACACACACACATCGAGTAGCTGTATGCTATACTGATACGCGAGTAACAAAAAAAAAAAAAAAAAACGAGAAATGTTTGATTTCATAACCTAAAGCGCGTCGGTATGAAGGTATTTTTGATTCAAATTAACTGAGCACCTGTGGCAGTGCGATTTGTAGTTGTAGAGAAAAGCCACACATGTGTATCAGTAAATTTGAAGCCACAGAGTGAAATGTTTTAAGAGTTGCAAACCTGTAGCCTTTTTTTCTCTCCCACAAACACAACACAACAGTTACACCTTCTCAAATTCCTCATTGCAGGTGCACAAATCCTATTCTACAAATCACACATTTAGAAACTCGTACGCTCACATTATTGAAACAATTGCTGCAGTGAATGTGGTGCAAAACGCATTTACACACCCGCATCAAGAAATGTGCAGTCGTGGAGAAATGTTGAACATCCGCAAATCAGTACGTGAATTCATCAAATGAGAGTTGCACACTTGTAGAATATTTTCTCAGAATGTCTTGTATATTTTTCTAACACAAACACAAAGTACATAACTACAGCTTCTTGAATCTGCTGCGATGAAGCTCAAACACTGTTTTTTCGCTTTCAAGCGACAAGTTTCGCGCTCTCCCTTTTGCACCGAGATATTTGGTTCAAAAGTGATTTGTGCATCTGTAGAGGTAGTGGGCGGGACTGTTTAGAGATTACAGAATTTCAGCCAATAAGAAGAGATAATGAGCCAGTAGATATACGCCCCAAGCAGTTTTACGCCCCTGTTGTTCCTCATGCGTCCAGTAGGGGGAGGCTGCAGACCTATGACCTACTGTAAAATGTATTATTTATATATATTTATAAACTGTTTTTATATACAGAGATTGACTGATATATGATGTTGTGAATTTATATTAAGTTATATTTAGATATTAACCATATTCAGGCCATTAGACATACAGTACTGTGTAATCATATGGATCCTAAATGAAATATTTGCTTTACAATTCACAATTGCTCGTTATACAGCAACAGAACATGTTCTACATAGCATTTTATGAAGACCAACAAAATTTAACAATTTTCTAAAGTTCCAAGGGTCATTTAAAAGAAAGACAATATTGTTGTTCACAAAAAAAAAATTTATTAACACCATGACTTGGTTATTTCTTAACAGCATGACTCCTGTAGATGACTCTCCAATGGTTTGCCACTCTTCTTTAATTGTTTCTTTATCCTGCGGTCAAAGTGATCCCACTCACTGATAAAAATAAATAAAAAAGCAAAAGTTGCATAGTGGTAGAAAACAATGGTTATTTATAAATAATGGCAGGATGTCATGTTTCAATTTTTTTTTTCCTTTATAGGATCCTTACAGTACCTTGCGTCAATGACAGGTCCTCGAAGGAATTTCTCCTCAGCCTCCAAGATGGACACATCTTTCAGCACAGTTGATGGACTACCAAAGAAAGATTTATCACAGCCCAAATAAGCCAAGCATCATTTTGCTTTTTTTTTTTTTTTTTACAACAAAATCCAAAGTTCCTTTTCTATATTAAGCACAAAACTATTATTTTATAGAAATTATCTAACATTATGGATAAACTATTTGACATTAAAAACAATGTGAATATGACACCATGCAGAGCACAACTAACACACAAGACCATACCTCTGGAAAAGGGACATCCATAATGAATCTGATCTGGTCACTGTGGGTGTGTGTAGGTGTGCCATCCAAAATTGAAGTCATCTGAGTGTAGATAACATCAATTCGCTCCTGATCTTCAATGAACAATATTGATGGAACACTTGGAAAAAGTGTCAAGTCACTTTGATTGTTTTTTTTTTTGTTTTTTTTTTCATTGATGATAGACTGTGGTTAGTTAAGTTTGAGTCAGACAGAACATCTGACTCAATCAAGTACTTTTGCCTCTCGAAATAAACTGATCCATCTTTTGAATTGATATCGCTATTCTTTCTTATTTAATTGATCAATCTTTTATAAATAATAAATGTTGCATCATTACACAATACAATCAACAACAAGTACTTTAGCAGATTATTTAACATACCTCATCCGTATCGCTTCAAGAAGGTCTGCTGCTATCATACATATAGATATGGTCTGCTGTTCTTATAAATGACTGGGCTCATATACTAATATACTGCCTCCCCCTACTGGACGCATGAGGAACAACAGGGGCGTAAAACTGCTTGGGGCGTATATCTACTGGCTCAGTAGCTCTTCTTATTGGCTGAAATTCTGTAATCTCTAAACAGTCCCGCCCACTACCTCTACAGATGCACAAATCACTTTTGAACCAAATATCTCGGTGCAAAAGGGAGAGCGCGAAACTTGTCGCTTGAAAGCGAAAAAACAGTGTTTGAGCTTCATCGCAGCAGATTCAAGAAGCTGTAGTTATGTACTTTGTGTTTGTGTTAGAAAAATATACAAGACATTCTGAGAAAATATTCTACAAGTGTGCAACTCTCATTTGATGAATTCACGTACTGATTTGCGGATGTTCAACATTTCTCCACGACTGCACATTTCTTGATGCGGGTGTGTAAATGCGTTTTGCACCACATTCACTGCAGCAATTGTTTCAAAAATGTGAGCGTACGAGTTTCTAAATGTGTGATTTGTAGAATAGGATTTGTGCACCTGCAATGAAGAATTTGAGAAGGTGTAACTGTTGTGTTGTGTTTGTGGGAGAGAAAAAAGGGCTACAGGTTTGCAACTCTTAAAACATTTCACTCTGTGACTTCAAATTTACTGATACACATGTGTGGCTTTTCTGTACAACTACAAATCGCACTGCCACAGGTGCTCAGTTAATTTGAATCAAAAATACCTTCATACGTCGGCTATTTACTAGCCTATGAAACATGTAATTTAAAGTACATAAATGGTCATTATAGCAAAGTTCAAACGACAAAAATAAAAACGTTATTTAGCAGGAATTGTAATCAGGCGCTAAAAAATAATACCCAATAATTGTTCGTTGAGCCAATGGGATCACTCGGGGTCCTAAGCGGACTCGATTTCTCGGGCGGACTCGATTTCTCATGACACCGGTCTACCGGAAGTGTGAAGCCGGTTTTTGTTGTGACAAATTAACACGTGGATGTACGTAAATTAACAGTTTGACTACTAATGTTTATGTATTTATTTATTGGCAATTAATAGTTACTACAGACTACCATAGCGTTGTGAATATACGTAGATATGTGCATGCAAATAAAATAAATAAAATGAGGTTAATTTAGTAACATTATTTTCTAAACATGAAAATGTATAGCAGTGTATAAAAAGAAAAAATAAGTGTGTGTGTGTGTTATTATTATTATTATTATATAGTTATTTCTATGGGATTTGGGGAACTTTAAAACTCTTGAACACAGTTGTCTGTAGTCTAATAAGAGTACATTTTAAAAAGGCATGATTGAAAATCAATCATTAGGGGGCGTCCTTACACCATAGACTGTATAATAACAGCCTTACACAGAGAACGTGGTCATCTAAGCCTTGTCTATCTTAAAGAACAATTCCCTCAATGAAAAGCCTGTTAAAGGCGCACAAATGCTTTCTTATTTAAACAGATGTATTATTAGTGCAGAGTGGCTTCCTACATGAGTTTTAACCAAAAATGCATAAATCCCAAAGTCCTGTGAGCACATGGCCATTCATAGGCCTGTGTAATATTGGTGAACTTGTATAGTGCAAAGGCTTATATAATTATCTGTTTGCCTTTTACACTTATGTTATGAATGTCATTCATCCCAAAAATTCAATATAAGATCAGCTATATTTGATTTGCTGGTTGCATTTCATTACTTCTGAGAAAAAAGATAACTACTTATTTGTTTTAAAAAGTATAAAAACAAGTACAGCTATCATCTCTTTATAGTAACCAAAATAAGTAGCATTATACACATATAAATAAATGTAATTTTGGCAAATGAGTAACTATGTTATTTCCTAACAATTGCAAAGAAAGGGTTCAAAGGAGTCTGCCGTGAATTCTGTAATGCAGGTGTCAGATTTTCTTAAGGGCAGCAAAAGACACTATAATGACCCGTTCATTAATCATTGATCACTGGAACATGGAAAATCATCAGTCTTTTAATCTAAGGGCAAAGGTCAAGGTGTGCTGGGCTGGGAGGTGCTGATGGTGCCCTACTTTCTCTACATCAGGAGAGAGAGAGAACTAGCTCCTAAAACAAACAGTGCATAGTGTACAGTACAAAAACAAAATAAATACTGCCTATAGGGTTTGATTGCAAACAAAACAATTACCTAAAAAAAAAACCTGGTCCTAAATAAATGTAAATGTAAATAAATGTTGATAAATGTACGGTATAAATATTTGAGGTCAGTAAGACAAAAAATAATACTTTTTTTTCCAACAAGGATATATTCGATTGATAAAAAATTAAAAATTGTTTTGAATTGTCAATTCATCAAAGAATCCTTAAAAATGTATCACAATAAAAATAAATACATCTATCATAATAAAAAAAAGAGCACTTGAGCAGCATTAAGAAAGATTTTTCAAAGAGACACTTAAGTCTGGAACCACAGGAATAAGTTACATTTTAACACATTAAAATTAGTGCGGTCAAATTATTAATCGAATCCAAAATAAGTTTTTGTTTAGATAATATATACGTGTGTGTACTGTGTATATTTATTATGTATATATAAATACACAAACATGCACCTATACATTTAAAAATATTTACATAAAGAGTTTATATTATATAAATATTTGCATATAAACAAAACATTTTTTATATAAACATAATAAATATACACACTAATATTTTAAGTAAACAAATTTATTGAGGATGTGATTAATTGCAATTAATCATTTGATAGCGCTAATAAAAATATAAAACAATATTTCAAAATATTATTGTTTTTACTGCATTTTTGATTAAATAAACATAGCCTTGGTGAACAAAAGCAAAGAATGTTAGCGACCTGAAATTTTGTAGATGTTTTTGTTGATCTACGATGGAAGCATCTGCTGTGAAGTACTTCAGAAGCAATGCTTCACATTCATCTGCTAAACTGATCATGTATTAAATGCATTAAGTTATAATAACAATACGTCACTGGTGTCGTGAAAGTTGAACACACCAGAACAGTGCAGCAGAACACAGACGCAATCTGGCTCACAATGTTACATTTGTGATTTTATTGCATGTCATGTTACGTCAACGTCACACACGTTTTATTGACAAATATACTATTTAAGACAATCAGCAGAACCAGCCCTCTCTTTGTTTGAGTCCACGTGTAGCACCTCAAACTGTACCCAAAAGCCCTTGAAATATTTGGCTTTCGACTGCAAAATACACGAGTCTGTTAAACTAGCACATTACAAAAAGATTATTTTGGTGGAAAAGAAAATTACAAAACCAAAATAAATAGATTTGAAAGAATTAGGACTAATTGTACCACCAGCATTCTAAAAGCTCTGAATGATCAATAACAACAACAAAAACGAAGGTCTGAACACCTTTTATGAATCGAGGGATTTGATGAATTTTTCATAAGCAGCTTCATCCATGAGTTCATCAAGTTCTGCAGGTTTCTCTATGGTCATCTTAATTAACCATCCTTGAGGAGAGAGAAAGGAATGTTTTAGTGGTATATGACACATTCATATACAGTATTATGTGATTTCAGTTTAGTAAGAGACTAACAGCTGCACTCACCGTCTTCATAGCAGGCTTTATTTACTAGTCCCGGGTTATCTGTCAGATTTGTGTTGATTTCGGTCACTTCTCCAGTCAGTGGAGAATACAACTCACTAGCAGCTTTGACGCTTTCTAAAGCACCGAACTCCTCTGAAAAAGAAAACAGTTCATGTTGTTTGTGCTATAACAGGCAGAAGGCGTAAGATGGGGATTTCAGATTCTTCTCACCCATTTGTTCAAGCTTTGCTCCCACTTCTGGTAGCCCACAGTATACCACATCACCTAACGCTTCCTGTGGTGATAGAACGGAGGAAAATGTCAAACATCTATTAATAAGGAAGATCATTTTAAACTAAACTTGAAAACTGCATAAAAGACACTACTGCAATACTATTAGTGTAAAACAACATAACTTTTAAAGTCAAACCCTCCCTATTTGTGTTTTTTTTAGCACATTACACCAAAGATGAAAAAGACAGAAAAGTGATTGTTTCAACACCTCCCTTCCTTTTCATTTTATTTGGAAACACATCAAATTATTGAAGTAAAATGGGCTGTGACTTATTTCAAGTTGCCTTTAAAGGGATAGTTCACCCAAAAATTAACATTTGATTGTTTATTTGCTTACCCCCAGGGCGTCCAAGTTGTAGGTGACTTTGTTTCTTCAGTAGAACACAAACTAAGATTTTTAACTCAAACAGTTGCCGTCTATCAGTCTTATAATGTAAGTCTTATAATGTAAGTCAATGGGAATCATGGCTTTGAGAATCAAAAAAAATATATACAAACAAAACCAAATTAAACACTGTGGCTTGTGACGATACACTTAGGTCTTAAGACGCAAAACAACCGGTCTGTGCAAGAAACTGAACAGTACTTTTATCATTTTTACCTCTGATCCACTGCAATGTCCAATTGTCCCGAGCGCGTGATGCCAAATAAATACAGTTGGGCAAACAAATTCCACGTTGACTGATGATATAACAAAATAGTCTTCCATTGTGATGACCTGTACTTCTACAGTAAATATATTTCGATCATAGCAGTATGCCATAGCATACACACACGTCACATGCTGCATGTTGTAAACGCACTCAG
This sequence comes from Carassius auratus, assembly GCF_003368295.1. Classification (NCBI taxonomy): domain Eukaryota; kingdom Metazoa; phylum Chordata; class Actinopteri; order Cypriniformes; family Cyprinidae; genus Carassius; species Carassius auratus. The sequence continues at coordinate 22,636,124 of NC_039274.1, forward strand.
ACATTGTGGAGGATCAGAGATTAAAGAAGAAAGAAAAAAAACAATATAAATACTGTTCAGTTTCTTGCACAGACCGATCGTTTCCTGTCTTAAGACCACAGTGTATCATCACAAGCCACAGTGTTTAATTTGGCTTTGTCTGTGTATGTTTTTTGACTCTCAAAGACGTGATTCCCATCCACTTACATTATAAGACTGATAGACTGCTACGGTTTGAGTTAATCTCTGTTTGTGTTCTGCTGAAGAAACAAAGTCACTGGGGGTAAGCAGATAAACATCACATGTTCATTTTTGGGTGAACTATCCCTTTAAGGTGCATATCTAATGGAAGCTAGTTTCTGCTGAGAAACAAAAATAAATAAAGGTAATTGTTATAATTTATCTCAGTTTTCCTTTTTTTTATTGTGAGAAACTCAGAAATGTGACTCTCTTGCAATATCCAAGATTACATATCACAATTCAGACTTTTCACTCAGAATTCAGTTTTTCTCCCAGTCACAGAATAAATAGTAAAAAACAAATAATAATAATGAAAAAATAAACATTTGAACTGAATTGACACCATCTCATATATATATATATCGAGAGAGAGAGAGAGAGAGAGAAAGAGAGAGAGAGCAGCACACCTGAGCAAAGTTGCTGATGCCAACCGTGCCCACAGTCCCCTCCACTCGCACCCACTCGTGTTTGTCTGTGAACTTCAGAGCTGGAAAAACAATAATAATAAGACCAGGATAAACAGAACCATTCATTAAAGTAATACACTTAAAAAAAAAATCTCTATATATAGTGCTGTCAATTAGTCAATCCCACAGTGTTATTTTTGTATATACTATTTATAATATACATATTTTGAACAAGCTTTTATTTTTATATTTTCAGTTTTAATTTTAATGTGTTTTGTGATATTTTATTAGTTTTTTTAACATTATTTCAGTTTTAGAAATGTCAACATTTCAGTTAGTTCCCAAGACAATTTGCCATTTTTTAAATGTAAGTTTATTTATTATTTATATTTTATTTAAATTTCACTTCAGTTACCAACTGAACTATACAACTATTTTTAGTGGTTTCAATTTTAGTTAGGAATCTTCTCACGTTATGAACATTTATTCTCTCTCTCTATTATATATAATTTAGTTATTTAAAGTGGAACACAAAAGTAAATGCTCGCAGTCTGGATTGGTACGTCATATTTTGTATTGTACTGAAATGTCTGCTTAATAAAAACAAATTGTTAAAAAAAAAAAGAAAAAAAGAAACGCTGAATAATGTTCAGGTCATTCTTTTCCTACAATTAAAAATTATAGGGCTTTCAAAAGTTCCAGCAAATAACTTTAATTCTTTAAAGCCTTGAAGACTTGACTGTATACTAGCACTCCATGAATTGCGTGCCATGCACTTTCTTATTTTGTTTAAAGCCATTAAATGGGGGGAAAAAATACAAATTAAATTATTTTAATAGAATAACTGTTTGGCCGGTTTGGGCTTGGAGAAAGAAAGAATGAAAATAAAACCCATGATTTTTAAGCACGACACTTTTCTTTGAAGTTATTTAATTTTGCATAAACATTAACCTTTCAGCTGATGGTAGTCTGACCATTCAAACTCCATAAGGTTAATCATGCATTAATTATTTCCATCAACAGCTTTTCAGTATTATTCTAACTCCCAAACACTTTTAAATCATTGTAGTAAACATGACACAGCCACTGAGGGTGGAAGAAGCTGTAAAAGTTCAGGTTAAGGCATGCTGAACGATGCACTTCCTGTCCCAGGCAAATGCAAATCAACAACCTGCTTTCAAACAGGTTTCTTATCACTCAGGTGTGGGTTTCTGCACAATAAACACAAAATCAGATTCACACAGTGAAACAAGAGATTCGAATTAAAAAAAAATTAGGTATGATTAAAATGTGCAAGGGAAATAGAGGCATCCTGACATAAGACCTGACCCAGAAAAATTAGCATAGACTGTTCACAATTGTGTATAAACCACACATAGATCTTAGGAGAAGAGTCTGGCAAACCGATGAACACCATCAGCTGAGGACTGCTAGAGGGGCAATGCCTCAACTGACTCGGATTCTAGCATCAGCCCATGCAGAAACAATACAGGTTTAAACCAGATTGTGAGCAGGGCTGAATGCGGGACACTCCTGTTATTTTAGATCTCGAGGCATCTGAGGGAACATAATGAACGTGACGCATCAGTCTAATTTCCTATATGGCTCTAGATCTAGTGAATGACAGATTTTAGTGAGATTATATGTAGAGTCTGGGGCCTCTGGTCAAATATGAGACACGAGATGCAGCACACATTCTTAACTTTAATTTAAGACCTCGAAATAATTAAAGCCACATGATATTGAACGGAGGAAATTTGTGTGGCCCGATTAAAGCTTCAGCAAAAATTACACTGGCCTGTCAAATAACAACGGGCATGCTTTAAACTTCACAAAAATAAAGCGAAGACATAGTTCCAAAAATAAACGGATATTTCGGTATCCGAAAATCGAATCCGCCAAGTAACTTTCAGCGAATAAAAAAATGGAATGTACAAAACGCCCGCGGAACTTTATGACGCAACAAACGAACTAAAGTTACAATGTAACAAACGTTAAAGCCCAATACAAATGCAGGTGATAAGAAAACATCGGTATTAAGAAGATTAACGCTTTTAAAAAGACCAAAATGCAAACAGGAATGGCTGTTCTTATAGCTAGATGCGAGATGTAAAATTGAGGAGCCGTGGAGTTCTGTAAAGTTTTTACCTCCCGAGAGCCGCGAGCTCGTGGAAAGCGTCCTTAAAACGTTTGGTCTCAGCGAATTTTGGCACGTCCAGATATGTGCAGGTCTCGTGAGCAGGGGCAATGCTGCCGAGAAGTTTGCCGAAACGCATCGGAGCGCCGCACACATCGCCATCTTCACCGACTCTAGGCTTCAGTCGTGAAATAACAGCCTGATTCACTTGACCGCGCGAGAGTGGCAAAAGCGCGCTCCCGCTGAACCACAGACCTCTGATAAGTTTGACTGAGAATAAAGATATCGATAACGACCAGAACATTGGCACAGACTATATGTCCTATCATACAAAGTCCAAACATGATGAAAGCAAAAGATGTATGTGGCGTAACAAGTAAAAATCACTGTAAAGCACAGTGGTCCCAAAAAATACAGGTTTTCAGCCATACATAATAATAATAATTCGTATTTCATGTAATTTCTGCCGTTCACACTTGTTAAATATGATTCGATTCCAATCGGATATACACCAAACCCTGATTTGGATCGCAGATCTGAACAAAATTACGAATGCACCATTTTTTTTAACAATTAAACTAACTTTAAGATTTTACCAATTACTTGAAGAAAGTAAAATTAAGTTCAAGCAGGTGTCCTAGCAGAATAACAACAGGTGTAATTAATCACATCATGTTGCGCTAATGCTTGACACACATCAGTATTTCAGTGTAACGTTTTATATCTATTATGTATAATCTCTCTCTATAAAATAGCAGGCTAGATTTATATATCTATATCTAACAAACTTGTTGGGGGCACTTTTGTGACCGAAAATTCAGAGTTCATAAGATTGTAAAATAACCCTTACAAATTATGATGACCAGAATCATTAATTTACTCTGTCATTTAAAAGACTTGCTCTAAAAGAGCACATTATTTTGTGAGGAATTGTCTTTTATTTGAAAATAAAGGAGAGATGCAATGTGGAAACAAAACCCACAAATTGTTTGGCTTGTCTAAGTCATTATTTAATGTGATTCAATTGAACAGCCTGTTAAAAAAACACACAGTTGGACAGGAGATCATAACACATCTGCACGTTTCTCAACCATCATTGATCACCCCAGGCCACAGAAGTGCAGGAACTTGACAATGGGACAAACAACAGGTTTTCCTATTCCCCTTAAAATGTTAAGCCGTAACGTTAAAAGAACTGCTGAAATCCTTCCCTTCAGTTCATAGGTTTTAAACAGTCAGGCTACAACCCTCAACAGTGACAATAACTTGGGACAGTTCAGATTGAATCGAGAAACTGAGAGATGGACGAAATCCGGAGGTGTTTTCTTCACTCCTATGAAGCCAGTCACAGTGTTACACTGAAGTGCCCTCTGCAGGTGGAGCTGATTTATTGTCTTCAGGTTTCATGGCCGGGAAAAGAAGCACCTCCTAAAGAACAACACATGGATTCAGAACCAGTTTTTCTTTCAAACTGAATGAGATTTGATCGGTTTATAAACAGGGCCACAATGTCCTGTTTTATTCATATACATGCAGTGGTTCACATTTTTCATAGTCCTGAAATGGGGCCAAGGTGGGTGTTACCTTGATGTTGTTGGAGTCTGTGAGGAACATGGTGAGGCGGTCGATGCCCATGCCCCATCCTGCCGTGGGTGGAAGGCCGTACTCTAAAGCAGTGCAGAAGGTCTCATCAATAAACATCGCCTCATCGTCACCTTCTGCCTTGGCCTGTGGACACAGATGCAACATTCAGTTAACAACAAGATATTTTCTCAGTAAAGAAAAAGCAAAGTATGGGGGAAAAAAATTTCTTTACAGTATATTTTAATAGAGCATTCATATTGGTTGAGACTATGTGTCACACGATCCCGCAGAAATCATTCTAATGTGCTAATTTAGTGCCCAAGAGACACTTTTTATTACTATCAATGTTTTTTCCACTTAATATTTTTGTGCAAAACCGTGGTGAATATTTTAGGATTCTTTGAAATTAATTTTAAAAGAACAGCATTTGTTTGAAATGGAAATATTCTTTAACACTCTTTACTGTCACTTTTGATCAATTTAATGCATCCTTTCTGAATAAAAGTTTTCATTTCTTTAATTTAAACATTTATGCATTTTGCAGATGCTTTTATCCAAAGCGACTTACAGTGCATTCAGGCTATACATTTTGTTTTTTATCAGTATGCGTGTTCCTGGGAATTGAACCCTCGACCTTTTGCGCCGATAACGCAATACTCTACCACTGAGCAATCAAACCACCACAATGAAGAAACGAAGATCAAGTGAGTGACTAGAATTATTGCTTTATAACACCAGATAGGGGTGGGTGATATTGACAAAACTGTATCTCTCTATATATTTTTTTTTCAATATCCTGATATCGATATTCAGACGATAAATTTGCAATCCTTTAAAGAAAGGTGCGCAAATTGGCAAAGAAGGTCCAGTTGGTCTTTTGACTTGCTACATTTTACTTATTATTGTATGGAATTACTAGTTCATAAAGATATGAGACATTATTTATTTAAACATGAACCAAATTACTGTACTAAATCTTTATTTTAATACAAGAACAGTGCTTTTTCAGTACAATATATGTACGTAATATATTAACTTTGTGCTTTGCAAACAGTACTCTATTATTAATAGACTATCAACAATGTGACTACCTCTTTAAAAAAAAAAAAGTTGTGTTTTGCAAAATGTAAACATTAGAACACAACACAATATAACATTTTTGTATAGTATATTAATATAAAAGATGAGGATAAAAAAAGACAAAAAGGAACAAAATAAAAAAACAGACACTGCTCTGCAGTACGGCTCCGAGGTTCTGCCGGACCACAGATCGGAGGTCGTGGCATAATAGCTGACCTGCAATTTATGTGACCGCGTTTGTCGACAAGACTTGAACAGTTTTGGTAGAGCGGTTTCACTGAAATATCTCCTTGAAGGGCAGATTATATCTGGGATCTAAAGTCTGTTACATTAACCCAAAATGTAACCCATCCTACTCCACTGATTAAATTGGCAACATAGACCGTGCAATAAAACTTGTTACAGAGTTTGTAATTTGATAGTTTTTTTGTCATATTGTGTTTTCTTTGTGAATGTTTCTCCCAAGGTCTGTTGTGTCTGTTCTTTTTTAGTACCGTGTTTTTAGCAGCAGTGCCGTTTTGTTCAGCACAAAGCCTTTCGTACTCTTCAAACTGTGTTTTGTGCGTTGTATGGAGATGATAGAAGAGGTTGGTTGTGGTGCTCCGCTATACGGCGATCTGCGTACGACAAATTCTACAGATGGGCGACGTTTGTTGCCTGTCTTTTTTTGTCAAAACCAAACCATCTCCAGGCTAAAAAAGCTGACCCACATCTCGCCGTTAGCTCTTCTGCCACTGGTTTTGAGGATGACTGTGTATTGTTACTTTCTTCGCTCATTTTTGTGTTGTTGCGCTCGAAGCTAGATAACAAGTGACTGAGTAACATACGCATGGCCCACTGTAATGACGTAAGACGTCAGGGGCACTGAGGCATTATGGGCAGTTTCCCGTATTAATAAAAATGTTTTAGTTTGTACTAAAAAATATTTTTTTTCTAGAAGTTAAAAGAAGCCCTGTTCGTGTCGGAGGCTATTCCGGTGGATCTCTTGGTAAAAATGTATACCATCTTTTGGACTCATAAATTTTCTAATGATGCAATCACGAAGCTCGCCACTTGAGGACGCCAACAGACATTTAAGAAAAACTTTTTAACTTCAGTTTTCCGCAAACAACGCATGTTTTGCAAATATTTTCGCAAAAGTTTGATAGTAAACTAAACAAAGAAAGTCCCCCATAATTCAACAATTGGTGTGAGATTAACACAGAAAATGATTTGACAGTGCATCTTCACCTTAGCCTGCTGCTCAAACAGTTCTCGTTGTCTGATAGGATCATTCAACTCCGTGTAGGCGTTGCAGATCTCCTTCTTCATCACAAAGAGCTCAAAGCGCTCAGTTAGACCTTTCTGAGATCTGTGCCTGAGGAGGGGACACGTCAGTTGAATGTTTTAAAGAATTTGTGATTTAACTATACACTATAGTGAAATCAAATCAAAGTCAGGCAGATACCATTTCGCTAGAGGACTCATGATCTGTGGATGATCGCAGATGAATGTTGGGTTGATGCACTTCACCTCCAAGAAGTCTCCTACAAGCTGTCAACAAAAAATTGACAAAAAGAGGAAGAATGTGTTAGGGATGTGTAAAAAAATCGAATGCGATTTTCATGCGCATCTCGTCAGTAAAGACGCTCCTGTGAAGAGAAATCAAGTATTGCATATAATTAACTGGCCTGCTATTTAAGCTTCTGGGGCAGGATTCATGAAAATCTTAAGAAATTCATCATATAATGAAAATAATTTTCATAAGAATGCAAATTCGAAGTGCTAATCTTAATTTTTTTTTTCTTAATGTAAAAAAAAAGAACGTAATATTCAGATCGATAAAAAAACTCAAAGGAAATATTTTTTAATTTGATGCAGATTTCTATAATCATAAGTGTGCAATTTTTTTTTTATTGATTGAAGGTTATTTAACAGAAGGTTATTTTTATTATTATTTTTTTTAATAGTCTGTGTATTCTAAATGGCTGCCGAATATCTTTTAATAAAAAAAAAAAAAAAACACTTTTAAAGGTCCCTATTTAACTCTATTGTTCTTCTTTAATACTCATCTATTTTTGTAACTAAATGTAGAAATCTAGCAAAATCATGTAATGCATAACGTTTTACATCATCAATGCTCATTCCTAATAATAGTTATATGTGTTATATGTTGCTAATGTTATGTTGTAATGCTAAATAGTTAAAAAAAATTATAATAAAAATAAATAAAGACAAGTTGGAGGTTTTCCTGACTTTAAGAGATTGATCACGATGAATTTTTAAGAACAGGAATTTCCTAAAACGTTTCAGGAATTCATCTTATGTTTTGTCTTTAGAACAATCTAAAGGAAAATAATAAAGTTAAAAAAACAATGCATTCCCAAAAACATTTGAGAGTATTTTCCATCCCATTTCTATTCTAGTGGCAGTTTTTTGTCCAGTACTTCATACCTTGTCCAGAAGACGAGCAGTCGTCCTGGGAGGAGGGCATTCAACTTCTTTCTGGACACAAAGGTCATCTAAGAACTTGCGTGTTTCTGTAAAAAAAAAATAATAAATGATGAGCTTTAATCATTCTAGCAACAGAGCCCCAGCATACATCGAGTAATTTTCCCAGATCTCCTCTGTGCTCTTTTTATGGACCGTAACCCTCACCATCACTGTCGTAGGTGTCAGGAGCCGGGAACTTCACCCCCAATTCCTTCTCCAGGTCTTGAGTCATGCTGATGCGTCTGAAAGGAGGAGTGAAGTCTATTTCATGGGCTTGTCCCTCCGGACCATCAGGATGATACTTCACCTTATAACCTCCGGTGATGTGCTTCACCATTCCTGTGAAAGCAAACAAGAGATAAATCTGCTGGGAGATTTCAATCTGAGAGATTTCTGTCCCTTAAACAAACATATGAATGGATTACTTTTACAATGTCTTTATTAGCTCTCTGAAATAGCTTGAACATGTTTGGTTATGTGGTCTTTCAATGGATGGACAAAGACTGAAGACAGGAGGGCAAGTATCATATCTTATCATATTAATGTCAAGCACTAAAAGCATGCACAAAGCACACATTTGGATTTGCTTCAAATGCCAGAGATAGTTGGGCCCCAAGTTTATTATGCGAGAGAAACTAAAATACATTTTTATAACGTTTATTTTGTCTATTTTTACGTCTTTTTGTTCTTGCATTTTACATTAATTATGAATGTAATAAGAAATGTTACTCATATATTATTAATGTGAGTTTAACTGTGTTTTTTTTTCTCTCCCAACCATACAATTTTCATAACATGCAACTTATTTTCTGGAAAACATTGGATGAGACAACAATTTTTATTTTTGGGTCACTTTTAAAAAGCACTAAGAAACTAAACCATTAATGTTCTGCTTTTACTGAACGTTTCCAGTTTCTTAACAAGCTTGTGTGCGCGAAGCAGAAAACGTGGACGGAATCTCAAAATCCAGTCATGAAAATTAAACTCACATTTTAATATGGACAGTCAAGGAATTTGTCAAAGTTAGCATTAATTAATCAAATCAAATCTCCATATGGACCAGTATCTGTTAATGTTAAGCAGCAAAGTTGGTTGAAATATGAATCCTACATGTTCTGCGTGTCTGTGTGTATGAATGAATGAAGTGTGTGACCCTTGCAGTAATTTCAGCATCTGCCTTCTCAATGAGGACATAAATACATAAACAACATCACCAGAACTGTTCTGCATCACTTCACAAGCATTTTACTGTTTCATTAGAGTAAAACCAGTGTCAAAATAAAAGCCTGTCAAAATAAAAGTTCATTTTTACATAAAGGCATTGTGTTGTAAATAATTAATTAATTAATTTTAATAGCAAATCCCCTTTATTTACCAAAAAATAAAATGTTTAAATTTCATTAATTAAAAGACTTAAATTTGGATGAAACTTGTTTACTGTTTTTCATAATTATATTACTTGTAGAAAACTTTAAACACAATTGTAAATAAGTATAAATAATGGCATTGGTTTTATTTTGTGATAAAAAAAGTGTTTTTTTTTATTAGCATATTTTTGTGTTCTGCTTTGGTACCGAAACTGGTACAGAGAATTGTGGATTTTCACTGGTATCGGTACCGAATATTGAAATTTTGGTACTAAGAAAACACTACATTACAGATCACAAAATGAGCTAAACGAGGCACAGCAGCGGTTTAACAAACCTGAGAGCAGCTTCTCTGTGATTTCCATCAGGTCGTGATAGTCGGCGTAAGCCATGTAGAACTCGCATGTGGTGAACTCTGGGTTGTGGGTGAGATCGATGCCTTCGTTACGGAACTGACGCCCGATCTCATACACACGGTCGATTCCTCCGACTACCAACATCTGGAACGTTGATGAAGGTTAGATATTATGCAATACAACTCAGGAATTCCACTCCTGAACTACAACTGCGGTTATACAGTTACCTTATGGTAAAGCTCAGGAGCAATTCTCATGAAAAGTTTCATATTGAGCTCATTGTGGTGAGTAATAAATGGTTTTGCTACAGCACCACCGGGTATCAGGTTCATCATGGGTGTTTCGATCTGTTAAACACATTCACAAAGGGCAACCATTGAAACTTGAAGGAACTCTCTCAGGAGACGAGTAAATCTGCATAGCTTTTCTCAGCAGAAATCAACCTCCTCACCTCAAGAAACCCAAGCTCGTCCAGAAATCTACGGAGATAGGTGATGATCTTGGTGCGGGTCACAAACTTCTGTCTCACAAAGTCATTAAGAATCAGGTCCAGATACCGCTGTCGGAACCTGGTTTCCTGAAGGAACAAGGACAGAAAAATACAATCATGTAGATCAGTACATGCAACATTATGAATGAAGAATAACTGACACATCAGATATATTCTTTAATAGGTACTCGGGCATCTACTGTGACAATCTGTAAATGCTAAGGATCTGAGTATAAGTCAATGTTTCTTTGAGCAATAAATACTGAATATATATATTGATTATTTTCGTAAATATCATGCAACTCCTCTGTGAAAAAAAAGTGTGCACCCACTTCAAATCTTAAAATTGTATTTTCAAAAACTGTACTTGCATAATATAATTGTAATGAAATAGACCACTTTCATAACTTACATTTCTAAAAAGCTCATTTTGGAATAATTTGAAATGAAACATTTTAATATACATTTTAAATCTTGACTTTTTCTTCTGTCGTGGTAAAATACTACAAACCAACACTTTCTGTGTTCACTTAGTTCATATATTTTAAATGTGCTAAAATGCAACTTAATTACAATTAGATTTCAATAAACGACATACAAATTTCAATAGAAAGTATATTTTAGTTAACCATAAATGCTTGTCTGTGCATTGAGCAGAACCCTTTAAACCTTGTTTTAAAGCAAAGGTTGAACTACATTTAAAGACGTGCTTGTTTCCTACTTGAGGTGGACAAAAAAGCACTTAACATGTAATTATGTGTCTGGAAACCTCAAATTCAGTACCCACCTACATATATTCTTTTTAAGTATGCTAAAATGTATTTCTTTTTCAAAAGCAATTGCTTTGTTAAACGGCATATTTGTTGTAGCTCTGCTATTGTACGGACACTAAAATGTAAACAGGAGTCACTGCTGAGGAGGAGCAGAACTCAAAGAAAGGTGTTATTTCCAAGGTGTTTCAACAACTAGACTATACCTTGTCTTTCAGGCCAAAGTGAAGGTGGGGAAGCATATGAAGGCATGGAGACAACAGAGTCATCTCGATCGGGATGATGCTCAGCTCGCCCTTCTTAGTCTTGCCAGGGTTCCCCCGGACCCCGATGATGTCCCCTCGCCTCAATTTGTTATTGATATGCACAAAATCTTCTTCTGATTTGTAGTTCCTAAGAACGGCAGATCAAAAACTGGTTATTTTACTGCAACAATAAAGAAAACAAAAAAGACTGAAACGTGATGGCGCAGAGTGTAAATCAGACCTGGAGTTGGCCATGACCTGCAGCTTGACTCCCTCTCCTCGCAGGTCATAGAACAGCAGCTTGGCACCTGAAGCCCTCTTGGCGTGGACACGACCTTTCGATCAAGTGAAACGCAAGGGTACAAAATAAGAAAAGGATCAAACTGTCTTCAAAAGGATATTCAAACAGCAGAAATCTCTCTTTTTATATTAATTTATCACATTTCTAGGTGGATGAAAATCATAAGATCATTGACCAAAACCAATATCAACTCACAAATGCCAAGATCTATCTTTTAGTCCATGTTGATTTCTGTTGAAGCATGCACAGAATTCATTCAACCAAACATTATTTGTAGAGCATGTGCAATTTTTCTTTTCTTTTTCGAGCTTTCTGTCAATTTAATCACAAAATGCATGCAATAAATATGATTTTGATGCTCTTTAATGCGTTGAGACACATCGGCGAAGCCACAATTAAAGTGGCAAGCACATAAACCGAGCATCACTTCCTCTTCACGAAGTTCTCCTTTACTATCAAGTCTCATTGCTTCGTGTTTTTTAACCATTGAAATTTACATCATAAAGTCGATAGTTTGCTAAAAAAATTAAATTAACTCCAGAAAGGATAACTTTTATTAATATGCACTATTACTTAGGTGATCTTTAAAATTTTACCCAAACTGTTAGCAATGACTATATTTCATGGAGAAAGTTTTTATTAGTCACTGCAATTATACTTAAAAAAATGAATGCATGCCAAGTTTATTTATCCAAATATAAACAAACTTAATTTTCGGCTTTCAGCTAACTGAAAACATTCAATTCGTTTTTATCGAAATTATTTTAGTGCATCACTACTGAAAATACAAGCAGAGGACATTTACCTGACAAGCTGAGGACGACATCTGTCAAGTGGTCCCCCGGCTGAAGGTTGTTATATCGCTCGATGAACGCAGTAAGAGACAAGTCCACGTTGAATTTGTGAGGGTATGGGTCTTCAGCGGTTCCCTTCAAGGCTTGAATGGCTTGAGAGCGTATCTTGAAGTATTGCTGCATTGAAAATGAAAAGATGAGAAGAATCTTATACATTTCGTTCTGAATTAACGGGACTTCCATAATCGAGAATCAACGTACATTTGGGTCAAGAGTCTCCTCGTCGTCCCCATACGCATTTTGCTGTGACTTGTCAGTGGTCTCCTTCGGTTCCTGCTCTTTGACCTTGGCTTCCTTCTCAGCTGCTTTCTTCTCAGCTTTCATGCGCCTTTTCAGCTCACTGAGGACAAAGAAAGACGCTCAGTCGCCGCGGTAGATAAAACACTACAGGCATTGGTGTTGCACATCTAGCTTTGGAGGTCTATATAGCAAGCACAGTTTTTTAGTGACAAAAGGTTGGTCGCTTTTCACATGAAATGGAAACACCACCAACCTTTTGCCACTTCTCCAGCGACTTCCTTCAATAAGCAAAGGCAGGTTTTGTGAGCTGGGCAGAGCAAACGTCTGCGGCCTGAACGCTTGCAGCCTGCATATTCTGACCAGAGTCAACATGATGCGAACGTCCTATTTGATGAATCAAGACAAATCAAGGTACAAAAACAAAAACGTAAGATATGGTTGGTATTGTATCATAAATGTATTTTGGTATCTTTGTTGTTGCCTTTTCCAAATAATGGGCACAGTATAAATTGTGCTTGTCATTCTATAATAAGAACAATAATGCTGTTATGAAACACCTGACAGAGAGCTACATGACGAACAGGGACTCTGAATGACTCGTTCGTTTGAGTCGGAATGAATCTTTCGAATCGGTTCAAATATAAACCCAATTCGGAACATCTTAAACGTACTACGTTTATTATTTACGAGACAGGGCTAAAATGTAATGCAGAAGTTGAAATGATAACTAAGTTTGCTCGCATTGTATTTCTGAATCCGTCAGATCGTTTATGGTCCAATAACGTTAGTGAAAGCATTTAGGGTCAAACGAGTAACGTTAGATAAGCTAATTGAACAGCGGAGAAGCTACCATAAAATAAGCATACGAAGACACGACGAAGAATAATGAATGTGAATCGTATTTTTGAAAGGATCTCTGAGTCGAGCAGAGGCACGGGAATCCTACCACGTTGCCCGGCATGCATTTCTCCACATCGAGCTCATATATCACAACGGACGAGATAAGACACATAATACACACATGCACACTTCTCTTAAGTGTTATATCTCACAGAATCGATTTAAGCGCTGTAATGCTATAAATGCGTGTACTTTTTGCTGAGTTTCTCTCCATCCACAACAGCTCCGTCTGCCATGTTCTCCGCGCTATTCCTCGAGACTCACACACACACGCCACACATCCGGGGCCTGAGCTCCTAACAACTTTCAATGTAAAAGTACCGGTGCTTGTTGTTGCATCACTTCTTTTTACTTCTAATTAATTTCTTTCTTTATTTTGTCCCCCCCCCCCCCAAAATAAATAAATAAAAAAAAAAAAAAAATATATATATATATATATATATATATATATATAATAACACGTTACTGCTTGTTAAATTATGAAACTGTAAGATAAGAAAAAGATCAAATAAAGAAATGGAAACACACATTCATACATAGATATGTATATATATATATATATATATATATATATATATATATATATATATATATATATATATATATATATATATGCATGTTTGTGTGATTATATATATATAGAGAGAGAGAGAGAAAGAAGGAGAGAGAGAGAGAGTGTGTGTGAGAGAGAGAGAGAGAATGTTTTAAATATGTGAAATGTAAAGGTGTTTAATATATTTATTTGATTAAAAAATAGGCCCACACATGGACCTAATTTAAAGTTTTGTCTTTTGAAGTACTGCTCACATATATATTTTTTTATTCTTAAATAGCATTACTTCGACAGTCATGTTTGTATGTTATGCACAATATACAATGCAGCTTCTGTATTGTCGAATATTTGTAATAAGCATTTGATTGAGACAAAACGCATTCTGTAGTTAAACGTTTTAAACCGTAGGCCTAAGTGATCTCGTCATATTGTCAGGCTGTGAGCAGAGACCTCTGTTGCTCAGAAAACAAAAGTGCAGTTCTCTTCATTCATTGCAAACACAGGAAATAGCTCCATGCAAAGTTCAATGCATGCATGAAAGAAAACAAGTAAAGAACAAGTCTGGAGTTATTTATATTTAACCTATTTTTATTGATACATAGCAGCACATTTACAGGAAAAAAATAAATGCAAGAGTAAAAATGCCCCAAAAAAAGCAAAATACATGATTTGTGTAATAAATTGTACAAATATGTCAGAAGTAGCTTTTTTTTTCACATCCAATGGAGACTTTCCAAATCTGACAACACATTATTGCAAACTGACACATGAAAGTATATTGCTGTAAGATTGACATAATACCTATAGTGCACATCATTATAGCACATAAGGAATTATCATATATTAATAAGCAACAGAAGCATAACAGTTTAAGTTCATTTTTGATGAAGGATTAAAGAAATCCAACTGAATATGAAAAAGCAGTATTTTCTGACTGCTTAACTCTTTAAAGCAATATATTGCCTGCTGAAAAAAAAATATATTAAACAAAAAAAACATATATATTGCCTTTTCTTTATGTAGTCATACATGTTTATTGGTTGGCCATTGGCTTCATGAGCAGTCAAAAAGGCAATTGCCATGAAATTATCTGCTTTTAAATAAAAAAAATCAGAAGGCACAGCTACCAATTACTTTATATTTAGAGCGTCAACCAACATACACATTTATTGACTTTAAAGGCATATTGTTTAGTATCGATTTTGTGACTGGGATGAATTGGAAAAAATGTGTTTCATTATACAAATAAATTAATCAATTTGTTATATGCAAAGACTTTTCAACGGTGACTTATGACTTTCAAAGAAAATTACTACTAAAGGACAGACATTGCACAATTACATTTAATTGATAAAAAAAAAAAACGTATTTCACCCAAAATGGATGTTTAGATTTCTTAATTAAACTAAAAATAATTTATAATTGGTCCCAAGAATCATACAAATCTGATATTTTTTTTCATGGGTGGGATGGCAATGTTTGTGTTTATGGCTTACATTTCCCAAAAATTTATGAAATGATTATAGAAAAGTTCGGTTTTAACAAGCAAGTTATTAAATCCCTTAATAATCCATAATATCTTTTTTGCAGTAGTGAAAGTACAACAGGAAAGTATAATACAGACTCTCA
Source organism: Carassius auratus (assembly GCF_003368295.1). Taxonomy (NCBI): domain Eukaryota; kingdom Metazoa; phylum Chordata; class Actinopteri; order Cypriniformes; family Cyprinidae; genus Carassius; species Carassius auratus. Next base: position 22,651,728 of record NC_039274.1, read on the forward strand.
ACCATGTCTGTGTAGCCTAATCATGATGTTGCAACAGTACATGGACAACACACATTTTTTTCTTTAATAGATATAAATATTGTTGAAATTATGCATTTGAATTGAACTCTAGGCGTTGAGTCTAACGGTGTAAATTCTTGAGACACAAAATAAATATTTTTTAAAAAGATGTATGGTGAAAGTAAAACATTCATATAAATATTGAGTATTATGGGGTTGGGGAGGGGGGCAATTAGTATTGTACAGAGATGAAGATAAATCACAAAAAATATACTTTTTTTTCCAGTTCCTGTTCACAGTTCTTTCCCACGCAGAGATATATGAGAGCACCCTTCAAGCAAAACTTCTCCAAAAAGAGGATAAAATAGTCTCTACTAAAAAGTAGGCATAAAAATCACTCAAGGTACTGAGCAAAGAAAACGGTCAAAAATTTGACATTGAATACCATATAGCATGCTCAAATGAGCCATTTTTGTGGACATTACAGAGAACAGCTCCCTCATAATGTATATATTCATCCTGATGCTTACAACAAGACAATCTGCCAGCTAACTTCACATCAGCCTAATATTCAAACTAGTTTGGCAGCTTTACATCATGTGTGACGCTAGAGCACATACATCACATGAGCTTGACATTACCAGAAATATATAGCTCACATAATGTTTCTCTACATTCGAAACAAACTCACTTCATAACCGAATATACCAACACTGAACCACCTCAGCCGCAAAAGAAATGGCCAATATTTGAAAAAGCAGATCCGATGTTTCACGCGGTCTTCAGTTTTGACATGCCGTCTATTGGCTATAAAGTTTGAAAATTGATGCAAGCTATTTCTGCCACAAAAGACAAAGGGTAGCTTCCCCAGCATATTCAGCGTTTGTATTTACTGTATGCCAGTGTGTTGGATAATACTGGTTGGACACTCCTTTCTGATTTGCAAATAAAAACAATCTGCCTCATTCCAGCGTACCAGACACTGGCGAATAAAATAACCCATCACAATGACACAAAATGATACAAGCGTGAACCATCAATATTTTAGAACCAGTAAAGGAATACAGAGATATCATCAGAAAACAAAAATGTCACACATATGCATGTATATAGGACACTCGGACATGCAAAACAAAGTAGACACCAAGCAAGAAATTACTTATGTAAACCAAAATCACACATAAATATCAGAAGCAATTTGTTTTTCAGATTACTGATATCTGCTTTTTTGTTTTGTTTTTTTAAATCAGGAATGTACATTTCTAATTGGTTGTATTATACGGGTTAGTCTAAAATAGACAGAAGTCCAAAGAGACGAAGGACACTAGAATTATTTATACAGTAAAAATGTTTTGAGATAGATCTCAATGAAATGTCAATGAGTCACACTGAAAACATATATAAAGTGCTAGAAGGAAAATGCTTTTTTATTTATTTTATTTTTTTACTTCGATATTTTCTTTCCCCATTTGACTGAATAAAATATTTTTTCCAAAAGAAAAATAGCTTATAGAAACCGAAGTGTATTGAGACAGAAAGGCATTAATGTCTGTTTACAAAAAGTGCTGAAAATAAAAATCTCACTGCAGACTGCTTCTATCAAGCTTTCTTGATAAGGTGTTTAGTTAACTGCTAAAAATAGATATCACAGGCTCACTGAGAAAGTGGATTGTCTACAAATCCTGTTCAGGCATAACTGCAGTCCTCCCATGTGTCCTGATCTTCTAAAAATGTTCTCTGTCACTGTAAAAATAAAGAGATACTCGCGGCAGCGTTTTAGTTCTTCAGACTCCTACACCGGAGAAACCCTCTGGGGAATCTCTAGGTTTCCAGGTGCCTCAAATATCCTACTGTGTACTCAAGCAACTTCAATATATATATCAAATGCCACAAAGCCTTTATTTACGATGGGGTTGCTGCGGAACTAATGACAGTCTTTATAGCAGGAACATATGGGTTGCATTTTGTTAGTTCCTCAGAGAAATGCTCCTCTTGAAAAGATGCATTGAGGGTCTCCAGACAGAAGTTGTAGATCCTGGATCAACAGGCGACTCTACTTTCTCAGTAACAAAGTCTAAAGTGGATGTCTTGCTATTTCTTTTAAGGGGTCTGAGCGAAATACCTCATCCTATATTCTTGAAATATTCAAAATAGAGGATACCCCGACTATCCAAGATGTGTACAAGAAATCTACAATCACATATGGAATGGAGATTTTGGGGCAGCTACACACACTGAAGGTCCTAGTAGGAGTGGGAGATGTTATTGCTTTGCTCCTGGAGGCTCACCAGAAGGTCGTCAATCTTCTCCATGTTCTGAGAGGTTGTCAAAGTGCTCTGCACGGTTCCAGGGTCTGACAGGGACTGCCCAAGTAAAGACTGGATTTGCCCCTCACTCTCTTGCTGACTCGGTCCAGACTGATTGATGGCAATGATCTGATCAGAAAGTGTAGATCCTTGGCTGTTCATCAGCTGACTGCATTCTGAAGAAAAGAGATCGTTAGAATGACTTATTGCTCTGAAATATGAGTCAAAAAGTTATAAAGCAAGTACAGGGCTCAACAATGAGGACTGCCCTATAATCAGAGTGAAAAACACAATCCGCGAAATACTGAATTGGTTTATATGAATGTATCGCTGAGGGGAACAGACTGTTTTCAGGAAAGTTTTCTTTTAATCTTGTCTCTGTATAATGCATATTACAGTAGTGATGCTTTGTTTACAGCCAGAATCAAGCTGCTGTTCCACAAGCGCCACCTGCTGTCAGAGAGTGAAGTCAGACCATTCTGTCTCTACTTCAATTTTTGAAATTACACAATCTAATTTAAATCAGAACATGCTCATGCTACATGTGTTTAGCATGTTTTTTTGGATCAATCAATCATTTTAGGTCCCCTCGAAAACAAGATGTTACATCTCAAGGGGTTTTCCTCTTCACAATAAATTTGACAAGTGGCTGTTTCTAATTTCATGCACTAGGATTTTCATTATTTCTATTGTCTTGCTTAACATAATTAAACGTAAAAAGAATCAATCAGACAATTTGACAATTATAAAAAAATAGGCGATTGGAATTGGCCTGAAAAATCAAGATAGCTGCATTACTGAGTGAGGAATATGCAATGTTATTTTACATGTGATTGTTCAATTTCTGTAAATAAAGACCTACAAACATAAAAACCTAAAGCATCTTTTGATTTGTATCTTCTATATATTTAATTGTGCTATTACTTGTAATTTGTTCATTTGTTCTTATTTATTGACTGTTCAATTGTCTTTAACTTTATTTTTTTTAGGGAAGTAGTTTTTAATGTGGTATCAAAATTCAAATCGAAAATTGTAAAATAAAATGTTATAATAATATCTAAAATGTTTGTGTCATATAAGCTTATTTATTAAAATAAAAGATAACATGGGTCAAGACAACGATAACTTTTTATTTTTTTTGTGGCAGAGCCAGTGAAAATGTTGGCAGGGCAGGTAAAAACATGAACCACTGGCCCGGCCAGGCAAGTAGAAAAAATCCTTAGCGTTGAGCCCTGATGTATGCTGAAGAATAGTGACTAACCATTCTGGATCTCAAAGAGGAACAGGTCTGGCTGCTGATTCTGGTTGGCCTGATTGAGACTTCCACTCATTGTGGTCTGGAAGAGTTGACCAGGCTGTTGTACTGGAGAGGAAGTGCTAGTCTGAATCCGGCTTACATCACTCTGTGATGCAAAAATGGGGTCTTGAGAAGCCATTCCCCCTTGAATGCCGGACTGGGCCATGAAGAGGTTTACAGACTGTGGAGGGGCTGTACCAGAACTTGGTGCCAACTGCATTGGTTGCTGGTCTTGGAAAATGGGCTTATTCGAGGAGGGGCTGACCCCCATAGTAGTCTGATCCTGAAACGTCATGGGTTCAGATGACTCCTGCTGCCTGACCGTAACCATGCTGGTCTGAGAGAAGGGAAGGGAAGTGCTCTGTTGTTCTTGAGAAGCTAGGCTACTGTTGTTCATCGATCCTATCTGGACTTGCCCACCAAATAACAGATTGGAAGTTTGCTCTTGTGTCACTGGAGAATTTAAGGAACCGAGGAGTAGGCCAGCCTGCTGCTGCTGACCATGGGGGAGTTTGTTTGGTGACTGGGAGATGCTCTGGAACATGGATCCAGGTTGGGTACGCTGTGGTGACTGCTGCTGCTCCATCGGAGTGCCTTGCTGAATGGGGGACAGTTGGGGTGGAGTCTGAAATACAGATGGTGCCTCGAGAGAAGATGTCTGCATTGAAGTGAGAAAGGCCAATTGCGGTGGCTGGCCAGCATTAACAGCAAGTTGGCCTTGTATGGCATTTTGGGAAAGAAACATACTGGTTGCAGACGGCTGAGCTTCTGCAGACATGTTGGACCCACCGAGAACCGTCAGACTGCTTTGGAAAAGGGAAGCTTGGACCTGATCCTGACTGGGTGAGGTCTTCTGTGAGTGGAAAAGAGCCTCCTGTGGGCTTTGGGCTTCAGTCATGGCTGTAGGATTGTGAAACAGGGAAGGCGAGGAATGACTGGGTTGCTGCTGAAGAAAGCCAGTTGCTTGTTGAAACAAGGACGCTTGTTGCTGCTGCTGCTGTTGTGATGGGGTTTGCTGGAAGAGGGAGCTTCCATTCTGAACCATACCTTGGGAAGAGCTCTGCTGCTCTGAACTACAATGTATCTGAACCTGGGGCTGAAAGAGCTGATGCTGAAGGTTCTCCAGAGCTTGCTGCTGCTGGTGTTGCTGCTGCTGCAACTGGATTTGCTGCTCTTGTTGCTGGATGTGCTGCTGCTGTTGCTGGATTTGCTGTTGTTGATGCTGGATTTGTTGCTGCTGCTGTTGAATTTGCTGGTGCTGCTGATGAAGTTGATGTTGTCTTTGTTTCGATAGTGAATTCTCACTCTGGAGATGGATGTTGCAGAATCCCTTCGCTTGCAGCTGCCGTACAGCCTGCTCCAGTTGTGCCACCTCATCTGGAGGTAGAAGTGAGAGCTGCTGCTGCGAGTTGTCATCAATCTGGGAAAGCCCCACCACTGAACCGCCATTGTTGCCTGTCCTCTCCTGTCCGAGACTCTCTCTGTGTTCCAAGAGGAATGGCTGAACTCCTTGCTGAAGTAGAGATTTATTAGGCACATGGAAAGAGCCACTGGGGGCAAGACTCTGTTCCTGGATGGTGCTGAATGGTTCTTTGTTGGAAAAGACAGAGTTCTGAGATTGATCATGTTCTCTTGTTTGGTGTGCCAGTGAACTGGAAAATTTGCAGTTATTGGTGGAGATCTCAGCACTCATATCTAAGGCTTGCTGGGCTGAATTGATGACTTCAGAGGTCTGATGGGTTGCAAACAGGATAGACATAGGCATTTAACAAAATATACGTAAATGGTTCATGCAGTACTGCTTTATTTTGGTGCTATCTGTCTTGTGATTTGTACAAACCTTGAAGGCCGAGGGGTTACTGGAGACCTCCATAGGAGTGACCTCTTCTCGTTTGACAAGAGGCAAAACCGGCGTCATCAAAGCAGTATCGATTACTATATGAAACAAAAGACAGAGGGCCAGTGACACTTACATAACCCTGGCTGTCATTGAGCAATATTACATAATGCTGATAGACGCATAGATGTTTGCTCACCTTTCATTTGTTCAAAACAACAAGGTGTCACTGGAGGCAAGACTTCCTTTTTCACAGAAGAATCAACAACTGTAAAAAAGCATGTTTTTAGATCAGTGATTTTTATGAATGGTTCCCAATTCGGACTCTTGAGGCACACCCACTGTACATTTTTAAACTCTTCCAAAAGGAACACACACGATTCAACTCATCATTAGTAAAGACTCCAAGTCCTGATACGGATAGGTTTGTTAAGGAGACACCTAAAATGTATAATGTTGGTGTGCCTCCAGGAACGAGTTTGGGAAACACTTTTTTGTGTTTAAGAGTCATGTTTACAGTGGAGATTAAACTGACCTGGCTCTGGAGTGTATGTAAATGGTTGAATATCATGGGAACGTCCAGCATTCGTAACAATATAGATACCAACAGATACAGGAGATGTGATAGCTGGATTTTGATATGGAGGGACTTTGACAACAAGGTGATTCTAAAGGGAGAGAAAGTCAAAGATTAAAAAATTGCAGTTTATTTATTTACTTGCGTAGTTAAATCGGACTATTTTCTTATCATAGCATCAATGATGAGTGCCTGGTATATATACAATTTAATGTTTTGTGTACTTTATGAGACACTTCGAAGGAGAATATCAGACATTTTGATAAAATTCATCCAAATTACCTACAAATCAAATGAGATGTCAGATTGTGCATTTAGTCGTCTATTTTTTTGCCGTTTTTACACACATTTGTGTAAATGTTGGACCCTATACATAGGTATAATAGAGTTAGTAGTAGCAGCATTCAGTATATTTACAAAATAACTGAAAATGACCAAGATCACTGATGAAATTCTAGGGCAAGTCATTGCAAAAACAGATATATTCAAAACACTTGTCAGGCAACAATTGGGGACACTGACGTCTGTGACATGTACAAAGCTGCCTCTATTTTTACCATGCTTGATCAGCCCACACAGTCAAATAATAGACACAGCAGATGCTATGGCTTACCTGATGGAAAAACTCCATGTCAATGTCAGCCTCTGCCTTCCAGGACTTATCATCTGCTACAGTCAAAGAGGCAGAGGTTAAACAGGAAGTCTGCATAGAAAATGGCATTATACTTTTTAACATGTAAAGATACCTGAAGCGTTCTCCTGAAATATGACCTTGGTTCCTTTGAGAAAGTTTTTTCCAATAATAAAGACTTCACTCCCCCCATTAACCGAACAGCTGTGCAAACTCTTCTTGAGAATCTCAGGTACTCCTGCAGGCTGGGCTATAAAATCAATCGGAGAAAGAGAGAAAGCGACCATTAGGTTACACAGTCATGTTTCTGTGCAACAGACCATGATTAAATATTTATTTTCCGCACATCTGACATTAAGTGTGGGTCAACAAAGCCATATAGCCAAATCAGCTTGTGACTGACGAGAAACCTGGTTACTTTTGCCACAGAAGGAAACATTAAAGGAACACAGGCGTTATGCTGACAATGCATAGCCAGAAGTGCTCAGAAGTGGATCCTCTTCAGTGAATGGGTGCCGTCAGAATGAGAGTCCAAAAAGCTAAAACCATCACAATAAAGAAATCCAGTATATCAATCAATGTCTTGTGAAGTGAAAAGCTGCATGTTTGTGAGAAACAAATCAACCACTATGACATTTAAAAAAAAAAAAAAAACCATCGTTAGAGTCCATAATCCATAATAACACATTCCTCCAGTGAAAACATCACACCGCTGTCGTCCTGTCACATCAAAATCCACCAACAAATTGGTTTAGAACCGTTTTTACTTGTAAACAGTGCTTTATCCATGCATATTTCTCTTCTGATGTAGGCGAAACAACTTATATTATAGCAATATTATGGATGGAGGACTCATTCTTTAGCTGGAAGCAACAGTTTGAAGCTAAAAATGTAGTGATGGATTTGTTTTAGTACAACTTTAACTGATGGACTGGAGTAGTGTGGATTACGTGTGGATTATTGTGATGTTTTTATCAGCTTTTTGGACTTTCATTGTGACGGCACCCATTCACTGCAGAGGATCCATTGGTGAGCAAGGAATGTAATGCTAAGTTTGACCCAATCTGTTCAGATAAAGAACCAAACTCAGCTACATCTTGGATGGCCTGAGGGTGAATACATTTTCAGCAAATGTTCATTCTCCGATGAACTATTCCTTTAAAATCTTAATGCAGATGTGTTTTCTGTCCTTATTAACACAATCAACATAATTTCCTGTGATAATCAGCAGAATGCTACAGACGGTGTCAGCAGAACTTAAATTACAAGCAACCTGGAAAACTCCTCTACTTGCTGGTGACACAAAAATTCAATTTCAAAACAAAGCAGTGCAATTCATCACACACCTTGTAGCTCTCTTCAGTAGGCACCTGATGCTCTGCCTTGGGTTCATTCTTTTTTTTTTTTTGGCTCTATGGCCTTAATAATATAAACATTCATTATCCCCCTCTCTAATCCCTACCTCTCCTATGTGATGAGAGCACCAGCTGGGCTCGCCAGCAGGGAGATGCTATGAATAACCCAAAGCCACTCACTGCACAGTATGGGAGACGAAGAGGTCTGTAATGTGAGCACAGAGCCATCCGGGCGTGGGATGTTGACTCGAAACACCAGTCTGGCGCGGGTACTCTTCTTCTTAGATCCAGCCACCCCAATACGGGCCTCCACATCAGCATTCCTGAGCTTCAGGATCCCCACACAGTCCACACTGTAGAGATACTTAAATGTCAGCCGGTCATTGCCAATATCAACTCTTCCAACCACATTTGATTCCTCTGAAAATAAAGATTGAATGTCTGATGCATGTTGTCACATACGCCAGAATCATATTGCTGCTGGGATCCAGAGGCACTTCGATGACAGTGGTGCCTTCGATGTCCACTTCCCTACAGACGGTTGTGTTACGGCCTGTAACTCTGCAAGCCTGGTAGAAGCCATGGGGCTTCACACGTCCAGCATCATTGCCCACAAAAATCTGTAGGACCACTGACTCCTTCACACCCTCGAGCTGCGAGGATCAAGAAACTTGCAGTTAGCAGAATAAAATGCATCCTTTGTATCAATACCGAGAACCATAAGACTTGTCTTGTTTCTCTGCATTGAAAGGTTTCAGATAAAGAAATGCACAGTAGACTTCTAAAACCTTTTGTTTTAAATAACTCTGTGTGACCCACCTTGATAGTGGGGAAACCCTGCTGTGTTCGGTCTTTCACAGACCCACGGCTTCCTTCAGTCAGGTAACGCGCTCTATGCTGAGTCTCAGGCTGCACCACGATCTTCAGTTCCTTCCCTTCACTTTTCTGAGGATACTGACAAGACAGTATCCCACCTTTGAGACCAGATGCTTGGGGTCCATCGGAGCTATGAAACAAATATGGTGAACATCACTTGAAAGCTACTTTAATTGTGGTTTATGAACATTTAATTGATCCAGAAATAACAATTTACTCATAATTCCAAGACTGGTTGAGTTGACCCTAGATTATACTCTTGACTATTGCCTAGATTTTGCGTCGATTAGTTACAAAAGATGTTGGTTACTGAAAACTAGAGCCAGATTGTGGATTTTCAGAAGATTAAAAAAAAAATTCAGTTAATCCAGTCAGAGCACCTCAAAGATATTATATTTTTGAGCTGAATTTTAGGCTTCAGTTGTCATGCATCAACTATAGCAATAGTTTCTGCATGGGTTTTTACTGTTTAGGAACGATTTGAAATGTGTGCTAGTGTGTGGTCCTCAGTTGTGTATGATGCCCAGTTTTTCTCTGTAACCATTTACCAATTTGTCAAAGGTGTACGATGCTCTTCAGATTTGAAAAGTCATGTCATATATTCCAGTCTTTACTTTCTTTCATGGAATATAAAAGGAAAACTTGCTTGGCAGCCTGTGCTCACCTTCCTTGATAGCACACATACGTCTCAGAAACATCTATTCGATGTGTGTGTTTGCTCATCTGCAATACGTCTCTAAAACGTTTCCTGTCAGATGCTAAATAGACATTTAGAAAAAGTCTTTAAGATATTTGTGATTTAGAATGTATTGTATGTATACTTTGTTGTCCAGAAAAGAGTTGCATGAACCCAGCTAACACAGAAAATTTTGTTTTGTAAATATATTTTTTTAAACTAGGCATTTTGAACATTAATCGAACATTAAAAAATAACGTTTTCATAACATTTTATAACGTTTTCCTTGTGATAACTTATTGGGAACGCTAACAAAGTTATGAACAAACATTCTTTCAGTAACCCTAATGGAACGTTCATTCAATGTTATAGAGTCTTTAATAATAACGTTCTCAAAATGGTATCATTTAAACATTGTTTATGGAACGTTCTGAATTATTTTTGTTGGACTCAGAGAACTTTTACATGGAACTTTCCAATAATGTTTGCAAACTTATAAAATGGAACATTCCCTTGATGTTGCCTCTAACATTCACATAACCAAGAAGTTAATAAAAAAAATAAAAATAAAAAAATTATATATATATATAATTTTTTTTTTTTTTTTTTTTTTTTTTTTTTTGATTAATTGATTGTTAGCTTGGAACCTTTAATTGGATTCAGTATTTTGATTAATTCACACCAATCTCCAACAAAGAAGCACCAAAGCTTTTATGAATGCTAATACAGTAGGTGAAAGCGTACCATGGTAATAAATAATCTCACCTTGCTTTGGAACAGGTCTTGTCTGGGCCAAGCTGCGAGAGCACAAAGTGTGGACCTTTGGCACTATCTGCATCAAAGACATCCATACTGGCTTCTTCAGCAGGGACCGGCTTTGGCCCGGGCTTCTGTCGCGGGGTGCACTTGCGGGCCTTGCGGGGCACTTCAGTGTTATCATTGTAGGAGCTGGAGCTCACAATGCTGAAGTTGGACACCGAGTTTTCCATCCAGATGCTGCTGCTCTGCTCCGAGTCGAGAAGCAGCTCATCTTGGCAGGAAATGTTGCTCTCATCGAACAGGTCCTCTGGTGGAGGCGAGATGTTGAGGACAGGCCGTTTGGAGGGTGTCATCTGGTGCTGCTGCTGGGTCTGCTGGCCACCTTTTTCTCGACCGGAATGCTTGTTTTCCGCAGCCAGAACCTCGGCTTTTCTTCGACTGCTAACATCTCCCGGCGTGCTGCTCTCGTACACGGCGATCCGCTCTGAAGCTGAGGTGGAAGAGGTGGGAAAAGCACTGCGAGGACTTCCCATGCTCAAAGCAGAAGAGACGGACGAGGCATCTGTAGTGTGTACAATCAGAATCAGTGAATAAAGGCATAGACAAGGTATCATCATGAGCCAACAGTCCCAGTCAAGTCAAGACATTTCTCATGATTGCTTTTTATCTTTTCTTTCCAATAGTTCCTGTTTTTAATCTTTCACAGAGCATTATCTATCATTAGGGCAAATGTCAAATAAGCAGTTGAAATGCTGTGGAAATAAATCAGCATACAACGGGAGCAAAATGATCATGCGGAATAACATCTGTGAAAAAAGAAAAACAAGCATTTCATGTAGAGTTACTGCAGAGCAGGGCATGACATCACTCTCCAAGACATTACGCACAGCCCGCTAGCCATAATATCCTCTCATGTCTTGGGCTTTATTTAAGCATACATTGGAAATCTACAGTAAATGAGCTCTTGCATATAACCCTCAAGAATTGTTAAATGACATACATTTCAATATTTATTCCAGTTGAGGGTCTACATCTCTCATCCAGATGTGTAAAATGATGCAAGCAAATTCTTAAACAAATTTGCACAAATTTTGATGGGAGTGAGCATAGCCACAAAAACAACATATAAACCAGTGTCTGACCTATGAAGCAGAAAACTGCAGAGCATTTTGTATGCAGACACTCCCTGCTTCAGAGAGAAATTCCTGGAATGAAAATGAGACAACCAATGAGTAATAAAAGCTGACCATTCAAATATGTTCAAATGAAGAAGGCTTTGTTCAATTGCATTTATTTGTTTTTGGTGCATCCAATGGCATTCATCATGAATGGCTACACACCATCCACACCTCATTTAAACAAAGGAAGGAGGTAAAGCATTCCTATACAGCAGATTTAAAGAAAGTCCTGCCTGTGGCATAATGTACGAGACCTTTATAGAGTTTATAGAAAAGATGGCAAAAATAAAATCATAATTCCCTCACCCTCATGTCACTCAAAAAATATATTTTTAAAATATTCTATCAAAGTTTTCTCCATCCATTGAAAGCTGACACAACTAAAACTTTGAAGTTGAAGTGACCTTGGAGCACAAAACCAGTCTTAAGTTGCTGGGGTACATTTTTTGCAATACACCCCCCAAAAAATTGTATGGGTCAAAATTATTGATTTTGCTTTTATGCCAAAAACCATTAGAATATTAAGTGAAGATCATGTTCCATTAAGATATATTAAGATGAATTTTTTCGATTGGTTCCATTAAGATATATTAAGATGAATTTTTTCGATTGGTTCCATTAAGATATATTAAGATGAATTTTTTCGATTGTTAATATGCATTGCAAAGAATTCATTTGGACAAGTTTAAAAGGCGATTGTTTCAGTATTTAAATTTTTTTGCAACCTCAGATTCCAGATTTTCAAAAGTGAATAAAAGGATAAACCTGTCATAAAGGGACCATGTTTCATTCAAAGACTTGGATTAAGCAACTCGACTCATATCTTTATAACCTCTTTATGAACTTTCTGATGCATCAAAGTCTTGGTTGTTTGGACCTTCAATGAAGATGAAAATCTATAAAAACAGTGTTTCGAACATAAATGGAAGTCTTATGGATTTGGAATGGAATGTGGGTGAGTAAATTATGACAGAATTTTCCTTTTTGGGTGAACTATCCCTTCTACAGTGAATATACAGCAACAATTATTTGACATCAAATCTGTTCTAGTGTCTGACGATGAGCTTGGATGAAATAAATCGAAGTGCTTTGGGGCCAAGCACCAAAAGGATCTGAAGTACACTGCAAAACTGAGTTCAGAGCTCCTCAAAACTTTACTTTAGAAAAGGCTATGCAATATTTGACAACAAAATTGGCAAAGCAATATGGTTGACCATGGACAAACTGGTATAGGATTTACTTGGGATTTGAAGGAGTAGCATAAATGTGATCACAGATGGAACTGTCCCAAACAACTCTGAGATCCTCACCACATAGTGCTGATGGTGCATCTCCTGATTCAAGAGTGCATGAAAGATTTTACAATATTTAACAAAAACAATTGGTGAGAAAATATGGATCACCATGGGAAAAAAAACTGTTATTGTTAGATTTCCTCTTTTTTACTTTACACTAAATTGTTGAAAAGTAGGTGGTGCTGTCACCAATCCTCTTAAATACTTTTTAGAGCACAGTGCTAAAGAACTAAAGAGTCATAACAACATAAAAGTTGAATGTCCAAACCCTTCCTCGAAGTCATTCTAAGACTAAAAATGTAGCTGTTTTGCAGTCCAAGGTCACATTTTAGGCCATGCAGGAACATTCACCTTTTTCTCCTTTAACCACAGTGTGCTCCATTTTTTGTGTGTTTTGAGTAATTGTCATGTTGGATGGTAAACCTTCCCATTGACAACTTTTTGTCAGTCATGTAAATGGATGGGTAATTTGACAACTTTCTGGCAGAGGGCAGCAGATTTTCCTCAAGAATTTGACAGTATGCAGTCCCATCCCATTTTTCCTTCTATATCCAGACAAGTGCTGCAGTCCCTGCTTCAGAGAAACACCCCCAGAACAGGATATCACCACCTTCATGCTTTAATGTAGGAATGCTGTTATTTGGATGGATTTCCTCCAGACATATCATTTGGTGTTGAGGCCAAATAATTAAGTTTTAGTCTCATCTGCCTCAGAATCTGAACATGCTTTTTGGCAAAGCTCAATCAAACTGCATGTGGCCTTTCTTGAGAAGCGGATTTTTTCTTGCAACCCTCCCATACAAGCCACATTTGTGAAGAATTTGTGATACTGTCGTCACATGCACACAATGACCACTCTTTGTAATAAACTGCTTCAGAGTTGCTGTAGGACTCTTGGTCGCCTCTCTGACCACTTTCCTCCGACTCTTTCTTCCCATTTGGAGCAACGTCCTGATCCAGGGAGGGTCTGTGCAGTACCAAATACCTTCCACTGCTTAATAACAGACTTCACAGATAAAGCCTTTTTTTGTATCCATCTCCTGACTTGTGCCTGTCCACAACTTTATCGATCTTTTGACAGTGCCTCGTCACCAAGAGTTGATTGTTTGCTTCAGTTGCACTACCAATGACCGAAATGCTCCAGGAAAGCTGTTTTCATGCTGGGATGATCAAAATGACCATTGAGAAAGTGATTAGCTACACCTAGAGTTTACAAATCATTTTTAGGAGGGGGTGATCCTTTTTCCAACTTTTCCCATGTTTTTCCACTTATATCATTCACTTGGATATTATAAATTGCACTGAGTATATAATACAGCTATATAAAACAGTGTCCGTCTTCATTTCAGGCTGCAAAGCAACAAAATGTGATTATTTTAAAGGGGGGTGATTCTTTTCTATACCCACTGTCCATATCTACCTGTGGTGCTTGGCCCCTTGATAATATTCTTTGTTTGAAAGACAAAAAAAAAAAACAAGCCGATGAACCTACACACACTATGAAAGACTAATTTGAATGAGATATTGAGTCCACTGAATGACAGTAACAATGTGGAGAGCTTGACACCCCTCCTAAAAAAAAAAAAAAAATCAGATTCTGCATTGCAATCATATACACAAAACATTGATTTGTGGGTCACTTACACCTCTAAAAAATTGCACAAAAAGAACATTACATAAAAACATCATCAGTCTGATGACAGCGCTGTTTAGTTTACACTGGATGACTGTAGTCTAGGCTAATCTGGCCACATTCCCATCCAGTCTTCCCATTCCAAACACTCAAATATGTGGAAATGATGCCCTGTTGCAACAACCAGCATTATCCTAACATTGTTTCGCAACTTCTTTAATTCTGTGGAGAAAGGATCATGAATAAAAACATTCTGAAAGAAATTCAGGAGAAAACTTTATTGCCGCAGCCTTCAAATTAAGCAACCAACTGGAATTTCTTAGAAGATAAAATAGGTTAACAAACATAGTAAAAAAGAAAAAAAAAAAAAATTGATTTACAAAAAATCTGAACAAATGTCACAGTCAACCATATGGCAGTCAAATATGCACAAAACAAAACCAGGTTATTCTTTGAAGTACAGCGTAGTTTTAACATTCTTCCTGGGAATACATTACACTTCAATACATCTACAGCACAAATAAAGCACAGACAGGCATGTTTTAAGACAGCAATCAGATTGAAATCAGATTAAAAGACAATTAATTCTCAGTAATATTATCGATTTAACTGCAGTGACACTACTGGATAAGAACAGCATCGAAACTGAATTGAACTGGATAATGCCACAATTATCTTCTGTACAACTGCTTGCTGAATTAAACTCGATTTTTATGAACTTATCATTATTACAAATGAATTGAACTGATATAAACAGAGTTCAATAACACTATTATTTTCTGTAGTTGGATAAAGTTGCTTTGCAGGTGAAATTGTTTAATAATAGATTAATTTTCCAACAGTAACACTGTTGAACAGCTGCTTTAAATCTGTATAGTATAAAGCATTTTATAATATGACTTCCCATCATTTTACTATCCTCACCATTTACCATGAAACCATGATGGCTCACGTGCAGATCATAATGGTAGAGGATGCATCCACGGCTGTTCAGTTTCTACTACACTATGCATCTAGTCTAAATACAAGACTTGAATAGACAGAACAATGATTCAGAAGCAACCATAACAAAACCTAGTTAACATCCAGCGATAACCATAATACTCTCATGAATCAGAGGGAAACATTTGCATCCACTTTCAGCTTTTATCCCACCCAACACATAGAACTGATCGATTGTATTTATGCTTTCCTTGCTATTTCTACCTCTTGTGTGTATAAGTTCTCCTAATTTATGGGATTTGTTGTTGTGTCTGTTTAAATGAATTACTTTAATAGGACTGATGAAACTGTGGAATAAATGTGGCATGATAAACACGAGGACACCTGCGTGCACAGGACGTGTGGTCACCCAAGTCGTACATAATTAAATCAGAAAGAAATCTCCTCCATGTGAGAAATACTGTGCAACATGAACAGGTGAAAATAATAGCAACCGCAAACCATTCTCTACTTATTTATTTATTCAACACAATGAAATAGCGCTTCCTGATCAGTTGAACCAAATCAACAGCGGCTTGTTGTGTGAGTTTCAACCATTTGATTTTGAGTAATAAAATGCATTTTCAGATATGCATCAAAAAATGTATAGTATTTATAAAACTGATTATTTTTCCATGCTAATTTTCATTCTATGTCAAAAACACTTCGTAAAGATAAGGGAGAAACAATTTGGCAGTTTGACATCTGATACAACGACATTTGATATGTGTGTGCAGAATTATTAATGAAATTAATTGAAAACCTGTTCTGGCGGAGGACTACAAAGCCAGAGTTTTTCATTATGTATTATGTTGCAACCTCTTGGCAGGTGTGCAACAATACAGACACTCTCTCTTCTGTCTCTCTGAGGTGGCTGAAAGTGGCTGCAAATCAACTTTTCATGTAGAGTACAATGGGTTTGAAGACCGCTGATGATACACTAGGCATCTTTTTGAGCAATTTTACTGGGCAACTTTTTTGGAGTGATGTTGCTTGGGCCCTTTCCCATTGAGAATGGGTAACAAATGTGTACCTGGATACTTCGGTCGTGGGCTTTATGTCTCAACGCACTATTGCCCAAAGTTGCACAGTGTATCATCAGCCTCACATCAACTTTGATAGGAATTTGGGAACATTAACATGGAAAAATGCATGTCAGACAAACACAACAGAGTCAAAATATTCATATCCATCAGATGATAAAAGGAGATAGATAACAGAAAGTAAATTCAACTTTGGACAATCTGTGTCAGAGGTACAAGACCCGCTTTGATTCATTAGTCTGACCGTACTGTACTCTTTACTCGGCAGTTGGCCAACTTAACACAGCAACCTGAGTGTGTTGTGTTATACTGAGCCCTCAGAGCTTTCACTATTGATAGAAACTGTAACACAAGCCAACAGGGGCCCCGAGTGGCCAAACTAAAATGTAATCTGAATTCTCCGATGGGAGGACACACATTCCTGCAGGCGAGCAGTGAGAGAATCACACGTTTATTGATTTAGGCAGCAGAATACTTGCAGTTGATGCCATCTCAGAGGAAAAATTAAAAATTCAATTCAATGTGACTGATTTTTTTTTTTTTTTTAAATAATAGTACCAGGATCATGATTTGGGTGATCCTGACTCAATATTAGAAGAGACGTGTGGTCACCTTGGTTCCCAACCTTTTTCCTCAGGGCCCCCCCATGTACATATTTAACAACCCGTGACCCCCCCCCCCCATATATACATATATATATATATATATTAGTGCTGGGAAAAAATTAGTTTGTGTTTCCAAAATAAGTTTGTGTTTGCATAACATATATGTGTACTTTGTATAATTATTTTGTATATATAAATACACACATATGCATGTATATATTTAATATTTTTATTTATTTATATATAAATTATTTATATTTATATATAATATAAATTATGTATAAATGTATATACATGCAATTTTTTTTAAATTAAATTAATACATGCATATATATATATATATATATATATATATATATATATATATATATATATATATATATATATATATATAAAATAATTATACACAGTTCACACACATATATTATGCAAACACAAATTACTTTGAGTAATTCTGGAGCTATAATTGATTCTTCTTATGAGCATATAAAAGAAAACAGCTTCTTGGAAAAAATGAAATATTGTAGTAGTTATAAACCAAAGTTTATTTTATTTCAGATTAACATTTGAGGGCAGCAATTGTATTCATAATGTCAACATAAAACCGACGTAATGTTACTTGAAGGCATTTTAGCCTACTATTCCTGCCAAACTTTCATGGTTGCAGTTAGTGTTACTACAGTAAATCCATGGTGAATGTTACAGATCTGGACACTGGATAGTTCATTCATGGACCCCAGGTTGGGAACCAATGCTTTAAAGAGCCTCAAAATATAAATTTCGATGAACAGATAATTATCAAGAATATTTTGTTAAAACACATGGGGAAACTGAATTAAAAACAATAATTTTAAATTATAATTAAAAAATTGTTTAATGGCCTATTATTTTCCAGAAGTATATATAAAAAAACACACATGAAAGATGATCTTAAGAATGGAACAATACTTTGCTTTTATGTTTAGCTATCTTTCAGTGTAAAAGAGAAGATAATAAAAGGTAATAAAATGCTAGGGTTGGAGAAAAGACGATGGTGAACCCAAAATATTTGCACTCAACACAGCAGGAAGACAATGTTTGAAAGGACAAGAATGTGTCAAAAAAAGAGTCGTCCTTCACAAAACAAAATAGTAGATACAAAACAATTTAAAAAAAAATTAATAAATAAACAATGAAATAAAAAATGAATTTGAAAAAAAAATTGAAAAATGATTTTTTTTTTTTTTTAAACCCCCAGAAAACAACAAGCAAACAAAGAAAAACAAATGCCAAACAAATAGCAAATACCAGAGCATAAGTCTGATTGCTAAGAACATATTCACAGATAAACAACAAAACATATACACAAATAAAATATTAATTAAACTGGAAGAAAAAATAGCCAGAAGAAGCAAGTCCAATTTGCAGTGAAACCTAAAATCCCACAATGAAATTCATTTAAGCTGGAAAATACGTCACCTTCCTTCAGCTGCAGCCAGCATGTCCTGCCTCGTCAGAGGGATGCATTTGGCTGCAGTTAGGTACAGATGTCCAAAGGCAACAGACTTCTGGCTTACAGAAACTCACCCTAAACCTGGGCACTTTGATAAAGGGGCAGAGTAAAAGAAACTAAAGTGAATTGCATTTTGAATGTACAAGTAGGAACTCAAAAGAAAGGTTCTGAGGAGTGTGTTCACTGTGGACAGTTTCGTTCCTCACTGTTCAATGCAAGTCGGGAAGAACTTCAGTAAATGGCAATTATACATGCATTTCTGAGAATATGTTTTGCATATACATTTTTGGAGAATACATTTTTTTTTGTATATGTCAACTTTTCTTATTGGATTTTTATACCAAACAGCTTTTCTTATTTAGGTTTTTTTTGGGGGGGAAATTTAGGACCTAGTGGCACTGTGCCAGTTATGTTCATTCATAAAGCTAGAACGATGCTGCAGGGCCAAATGGAATTTCATACAGTAAAAATTCATTTTTTACTGTTTATTATTATTATTATTAAATGTATCACAGTGTGTTAAATACAAAGTAAAATAAAATGTTAATTTAAATGTAATAAAAAAAATTACCATTTGCAAAAAAATAAAAATGTGCTACTCTGATGCCCCAATAAAATGTTTTCTCTGAAATGTTTTTTTATTTTATTTTATTTTTTCATAAAATATATTTTTTTGCTGGTTTTCCTTATTTTATTTTTTTAGCAAGGTCCAGCATTCACAAAAAGAACAACATATATATATATATATATATATAAACAACAAACCAATCTAAATGCAATCAGAACGATTTTCCCAAGTATTATTATTTTAATGTTAACCATCAAAACAGCTATCTGTTCTAAAATGTCTCTGTTTAAATCTTCATGCACATACCTGGTCTTACTCTATACAATTCATCAGTGCACGCTACTCCAAAGAAAGAAATGTTAGTTGTCTGTAATCTTTTATCAAAGACTTGCTCCACCTCTGAAACGACTTTCCTCTGATGTCACCAAGCCCCTCCCCTCAAACCACCTGTCATATAAAGACCATTTTTCATGAACCAAATTAATTAACCACGGAAAATGTGGTTGCACATTTGTGGCTGCAGGTCTTAGCTCCAGTCTTCAGCATCTGAGAGAAAAGATGGTTTAAAAGACGAATGCAAAGCTTACCTGCGGCGACAGCTGTTGACGGCGGCAGTCCTGCCTCTCCACCACTTTTCTGACTCATAGCGGCTGCGTTCTGCTCTTTAGAAGACGGCAGCTGCAGCTCTTTCGGGAGAAGATCATATACTGATTCTAGAGGGAATCAGACAGAGAAATCCATTACGTCTAAAAAGCAGCAAGTCAAAATAGCCTTGCACAGATTTCTTTGTGGCAACTGATATATGCAGCGAATTTTACAATATCTCATTTCAAGTGGATTATCGCCAGGGCAGGGGTGATAATCAGCACAACATTCATTTCAGTACTTTTCCATGACCATAAAAGTGGTCTACATCTGTCAGTCCAATTCCAGGTATACAGTGTCTCTCTGAACCCCACACGGCCTGGCCATCAACACGGAAAAAGTCCTGACTGCTTATTTCATATCAATAGTAAGTGACAAATACCACTTTTGGCATGCCAGTTGCCACTTGGTGATTGTAGTGGGTTATTTTAACAGAACAAGAACAATGCCTTCAATCATTTCTCCATTCTGATGAGGAATTTGAACTTTGAAACGTAACTTTCGAGGGATTTGAGGAGTTGAGATCTCACTGATCCCAGCAGTTAAGCCATATCAAGCACACAAGAAAAAAAGATTTAAATAAATAAATGAAAATAACCATTGCCCATCTGTCCAGAGACAAGCTCCTCAAATCCTTCATTCTGTCCCTTGTCATTCATCACTGGGTCTGAACGAGATTATAATGTTTCAGAACAGACCGTCTCCCACAGATCTGTGGTCTTCCCACAGATTATTTGTCACACCTGCCAGGGGCGGGTAAATGGAGAAAATGTTAGCCTAAGTGAACAGAGATTTTAAAATCCAAAACGTATTTGCATTAACTTTGTAGCTGGACTTTAAATTGGACTTGAACATCTTTTCAGTCATGATTTTTTAGTCCACATTACATTCACACTGTTGTTTTTTAGAAACTTAGTCAGTTTGAGAAATAATAATAATAATATGTGACCCTGGAGCACAAAAGCAGTCTTAAGTCTCTGGAGGTATATTTGTAGCAATAGCCAAAAATACATTGTATTGGTCAAAATTATCGATGTTTCTTTTATGCCAAAAATCATTAGGATATTAAGTAAAGATCATGTTCCATGAAGATATTTAGTAAATTTCCTACCGTAAATATATCAAAACTGAATTTTTGATTAGTAATATGCATTGCTAAAAGTTAATTTGGACAACTTCAAAGGTGATTTTCTCAATATTTAGATTTTTTTTGCACCCTCATATTCCAAAAGTGATTATTATTACATTTTTGAATCGTATTTAAAAAAATTATATTTGATCATTATAATACTAATTCTATTTTACATAACAAGTTATAGTGCTTCACTTTCAAATGTTAAACCTTCAAGCATTTCTAAAGAGGTAGACCTTTAGACACACTTTGGGGGACGACAATCAACAAATGGTTTAACTTCTAGCAGTCTCTGCACATACAGTAGATGGAAAAATGAAATGAACATACTTTCCAGATCCAAATATGTTTGCATATGTTCACACTCTTTCTATATGCATGTATAATATAAAGACGATTTTAAGCAGCCCTACACAAAATAAAGTGTGGAAAGCACTGGTGTGTTTAGAGGCCTCTTAAATTCTGAGAACAAATTCATCTCTTATATGGCCTGAAATAGATGCAAACATGGGGGCAGGCAAAGGCAAATTCTCGGTATGGCCGTGAACACAGTTTACAGAGACAGGGATCAACAGACACTCTCTGTTTCAATCTCAAAAAAGCCAAGCAAAGTGGATTTTAAAGGCCTTGAGACCAAAAACATCACAGTTCTTGCGCAACCACCATTACATTTTCCAAATATCATTGTCTGGACTTTAATGAAATGCTAATGTGCCTTGACACTACCTTTTTATAATTCACAGCTTGTTTTATAAATGCCAGTACCACAGTACTTCGCCATACATTTCTGATACACACCTGTATCATTCTATTTGATATAGGCTTATTTCGTTTCTGGAGCTACACCATGACAACTCAATGGATTTGATAGGAAAGGCGTAGTCATATTTTCCTGACCTGTCATGGCTTGTTGCTTACAAAAGAACAACTTGCAGATCTATAGTATTGTATGCTATATTCGCTTCTGAATCCTCAACTCTCAGCTGTGCTTGCTTTTACTCATATCTATTGAGTAATTGAATATGGTACCTATTAAAAATCAATAGGTTTTTCTATTGCAAAAAACAACAACACATTAATTACTTATAAGGCATGAGAGTAGCTACTCAAATCCTGCTGTTTGCCTGCATAATAATTTCTAATTTCCGTCCTAGGCTGCACATGCAGGAACATGTGCAGTGTGCACAGGGCCCTTCAAGTAAACAGATTGCCAACCACATAGACAGAAAATATGTGCTGTGCACCAAGACTGCGGCTGCAGAATCAGTACCTGGACTGTTTCTAAGTGTTTCCACTCATTTTTAAGAGAGAAAATTCCTATTTTGCTGCATAGTTTCTTCCCACACAAACAGGACACAGTGGTTGCCGTTCATGTCCCAAAACACAGTTTTTCTTTCACTGGGGAAAAGAAAAACAAAGAGCAATATCATTAACTTGGTCAACATTATGATTTCATTGCTTCTACAAAGCAATTTCTCACTTTCCAGCTCCTTTCTTGCTCAGACTAGATCCGATGCCAAAACACACTTGCACTGAATTAAAGGGACAGTTCAGTCATTTACTCTTCCTTTTGTTGTTTTCAACCCAGTATATTTGCTTTTTTCGCGTAACACAACAGAATAAATTTAGCAGAATCTCCATGTGGCTCTGTTCACACACTCTTTCTCTCTAGAGGACACAACTGCACACACTTCGTGCATGCACGCGCATCAAGTTACAGGTTTGAGAAAACCTGGTACAGTGACGTTTGAAAAATTTTTTTACCAACTTGGTACCGAAATACCGAGTCTTTGACAACACTAATTGAAATAGTACACTTACTAAGTTTACTACAAGTACGCATTGATATTAGTATACTTACTACATAAAGTACAGTATACTTAAAAATATACTTGAACATTACTTAAGTATACTTCTTTTTCGTAAGAGAAGACTAGAATGATTAAATGTGTTCTTACTGGATTCAGTGCATCTTGAATTTATATTTTTGGTCTGATCTGGCAGCTTCGAGTAGGGCCTCCTCATTAATTATGAGACATTACATAATTATGTCAGTAGAACTCCTGGTGTAACATGGAGTCAGAGACGTTCGGATCCATATGCAGGGGTTTAATATAAAGAATGGTCAGACAGGCAGTAATCAGAGCACATCGTCAAGTATGTGAGGGATATCCAGAATCAGTAACAGTAACAATAGAGGTCGGGGCAGGCAGCAGAGAATCTCAGTCGGTATAAACAATCCAAGATCAAGACCAAGGACTACTTTGATGATGTTTTTCTTACCTTTCTGGACATGTACAAAGTAGAGAGCTAAATCTAAAATATCTTAAACTGTGATCTGAAGATGAACGGAGGTCTTACGGGTTTGGAACGACATGAGGGCGAGTTATTAATGACATTATTTAGATTTTTGGGTGAACTAACTCTTTAAGTCATTTGTGGATTAATGTTTATTGGAGACGCGAACCGTTTCAAGCGTTTTAGTTCGATTTGGTGAACTGGTTCAAGAAGATCCGTTTACATCGAGTGATTCTTTCGCGAACCAGATATGACTAAACTGCAGTGAACGTGCTCACAACAGACCTGGAAGAGAAGACAATGCTGAATAAACTCGTAGTTTTTGCTATTTTTGGACAAAAATTTATTTTCGATGCTTCAACAAATTCTAACTGACCCTCTGATGTCACATTGACTACTTTTATGATGTTTTTCTTAGCTTTCTGGACATGGACAGTATTATTTTTAAGGTCTATTTTTACAGGCTGTATGCAGTATATGCAAAGCCCGAAGCACAATGAAATAAAGTAACTTATGATTTTGGGGGTTTATTGTCCAGTTTCATATTTGTTCAGTGACAGTCATTACATTTGGGCCTTGATTCAAAACATGCAAAATCGGCTGGAGCCGCCCCTGATCATTATTATTTTTTATTTGCATATTAATTATTATTTAATTTTTTTTACTTAGTTATTGATATATAATCACAAACTTGTTGGCAAAATTGTGCAAATTGTTTGAATCTCAATCACATATTTCTTTTTTTTTTTTAGCTTTATTTTGTTCATCTTAGGTCACACAGAAGATAAAAATAATGTGAATATATAATATAAATAATATAGATACAGTATATATACACGTACAACCTACATACAACATACAACCATACATTAATTCAAATTATGAAAAATGAAAACACGAGGCTCGCATAATTATACACTAAAAAAAAAAAAAAAAAAAACATAAAATAGTGGGAAAATAATTAATTAATAAGATATTTGTCTCCTTAAAATAATCCAGAAAATGACTCCACACATTCATAAAAAGTTTTGGATTTTGTTTTATTGTGAATCAAACTTTCCCATCTTGAGAGCATATATATATATATATATATATATATATATATATATATATATATATATATATATATATATATATATATATATATATATATATATATATATATATATATATAAACAAATATCAAAAACACATTGGTGCAAGGAAGGGGAGCAGCTCACTTCCAATTCATAAGAATAAGTCACCTAGCACACTGTAAAAACCATGGTCTCTAACCATAACACCAAGATTTTCAAACTGGTCATGAAAGGGGAAAAGTGAAGTAAAGAAATGAAAAAGAAAACACATTATGCAAGTTATCCAGATCCTTCATTCACACTTTCATTCACTACTGCAGATTCTTGGCACTTGCTCTGATTAGCCCTGGGTTACGCATGAATGCCAGTGTTTTTGGCTGCTGGACCCTAAAGCCCCCCTGTGACCCCCCTCTACCTTCAGCCCCTCGGGTTTTTCCTCTTGTACGTTTTTGGCTTGATCTCCTTGCTTTATTTAACTAGCTAAACAGGTTTTGTGAAGTGGCTTTGAGGCTTGGCAAGCAGTAATGTGAATTGTCAAATCACAAATAAAACATAGGTGGGAACCAGATGATGCATTTGATGATGACGCTATATACATACATATATATATATACACATACATATATACATATACATATATATATATATATATAGGATGAGCTCAGGAATATTAATTAGCACACAATGACATTGCTCAGTATCCAGTCACCTTACCTAAAGGGTAAATCCAGGGGAACTAATCCTTAACTAACATCAAGGACAAAACTTGAATTGATAGACTCTTTGACGAATTGGTTTTGTTACACTTTGCATAAAAGTGTTTGCTAAATGCATAAATGTAAATAATATAATAATATCTGATATTTATATAAAGGAAAACAAAACTGAAATTCAAACTTGCACAATTATTGACTACATTAATGTAAGGTGCTCTTGAAATCGGTGTATTCTGACAATTCTTTTCAGGACCAGAATCAGAAACAGAGGTGAGCAATGTTTTTTAATATCTTAAATGGGATGTGGACTAAAAGTGTTCCTGGCGCCGCCGATACAGACAGTGCCTTTGAAGGTTTACAAGGCGAAAGGCTCCATTCAAAGGACAAGAGGGATTTAAGCTGGGAATCATTTATAACACTCTACAAATGTTTATTACCTATTCTACCCTGCTGTCGACTGCACCATAGCAACCAGGAGCAAAGCGCAGCCTTCATCTCCATGTATTCTGAGCATTAAGTATCTGCTAAAGGCAAATTTAAAAGGGTGCTGCTCTATATGAGGGGAAAAAAACTAAATAACAGTTGCTGCCCTAAAGCTAGTACTACCAAACCAGACACAGAGAGAGATAATCTTTTACATATTCTGCAGATAAGATGTAGTAAACGGTCTTAAAAGTACATATTTTTCATTTGGATGTAAAAGAAACCAGTGCTTAAAGGAATAGTTCACCCAAAAATTAAAATTTGCTTCAAATTTAGCCCAGCTTCAGGTCATTCGAGATGTATATGAGTTTGTTTCATCCTCGGAACAGATTTGGTGAAATTTAGTATCAAATCACTTGCTCGCCAATGGATCCTCTGCAGTGAATGGGTGCCGTCAGAATGAGAGTCTAAACAGTTGATAAAAAAATCACAATAATCCACAGCACTCCAGTCTATCAGTTAATGTCTTGGGAAGTGAAAACCTGTGCGTTTGTAAGAAACAAATCTATCATTAAGATTAGACGTATTTAACGACAAACCACTGGGTCCTGCGACAAAAATTAATGAGCAAAACAACATCCGAGAAGGTCTTGATTATGGAGATCATAAAATATAAATAGAATGAGATCCACAAACACATCTTAAGAGTTTCATAAACATTAAATAAATTCACAAATAAATAAAATGAGATTTGCATTCATTCTGGATCTTGTCTTGTACATTTGTAGATCGATGCATGCATTTGTTAGGGCTGCACAATTAATCGGATTTCTAATCGCGATTACAATTATGATGCCACAATTATGTAATCATTCAAAAGAAAGTGAAAGTGAAAGTGAAGTGACATTCAGCCAATTATGGTGACCCATACTCAGAATTTGTGCTCTGCATTTAATCCATCCGAAATGCACACACACAGAGAAGTGAACACACACACACACACACTGTGAACACACACCCGGAGCAGTGGGCAGCCATTTATGCTGCGGCGCCCGGGGAGCAGTTGGGGGTTCGGTGTCTTGCTCAAGGGCACCTAAGTCGTGGTATTGAAGGTGGAGAGAGAACTGTACATGCACTACCCCCACCCACAATTCCGTCCGGCCCGAGACTCGAACTCACAACCCTTCGATTGGGAGTCCAACTCTCTAACCATTAGGCCACGACTTCCCACAAAAGCAGCAATTAATCATTCAGAGTCCAGTGCACTTATGTTGTTGTGATTGCTTAAGATGTATTTTTTTCTTTCTACGTGTTATCTTATGGATTTTTCCCATAATTTTTTTTTCACATAATTTTAGTTTTAGTATAACATTATAATACCATTCATATTTTCCTTTTTTATAATTTAAAGAAGAAACCAATCTGATGTATGTATGACATTTGTGTCTGCATTTGTGGATTGTAGCGTAGTGCACATTTTTGGATTCTGAATCATTTTTAGTGATTGAAAAATGTGATTGGTAATAGCAAGAACAGGATTGGTCAACGAAGTGTGGCTGTTATCTGATTGGCTTGAGCAGACGGTGGGTGGATTCCACAAATTTGTGGATTGTCACGACTTGACGCTAGTTTCAAAATCCACTAGCTCAATGCACAGCAAGCTATTCACAAATGCACAGGACGAGATTCAACAGCCTATATTGGCAAAGTTATTAAAGTCAAACGAAAACAAATGTCACATTATTTGCCTCAATCCCTCGAGGGCAATAGATAATGAGATCATCCAAGACAAAATACATGGACAAAAAAAAAGCCAGAAGAACATGATCAAAGCAGCTACATTACTATAGCTTCAATAGCTCTGGGTTAAACAATGGCTTAACCTTGAGGTAGACATTAAGGGGGACTTTACAGACCAGCCTGGGACAGGGTGGAGGAACTAAGGAGGATGTTTGTTTCATTCTACGTGCCACCTCATGCTTCCTATTACATGTAGGCTTATGTATTAAAAGGTTCCATGGATGTTAAAGGCTCTTCGTGGAACCATCCGTGCCAATAAATAGCCTTATACTGTATTTTTCAGTTGTGTTTTAGATCCGAGGGACGTTGCCAGAAGAGTTAATTGAATGTGGGAGTGAAATTTGTTTTCAATAGCCTCTTTCCTAATTGTGTGGCCAGATAAACCAAACTCTGCTGTTAAACCAAACAAAATTCAGCTTTCTACAGACTCAGAGACTAGAGGGATGGAAAAAATAATGCCACCTCCTATCATTAGAAGTTGGCGATATTTACTATGTTTCCAGTTTTTGTATGTTGCCGTCTATATTGGCCAAGACTCATATCTGGCAAAAAAATAAAATAAAATAAAAAACCTAACCATATACATTTAAGTTCTATTAACATGCAATTAAATATTAGATTCAGCTCACATTTAAGTATATTATTTCCTTAATAAATACTCTTTTTAAAAGTCTTTTTATTTCCCCACAGGGTTATACTATCTGAGCATGACCTTTGACCTCGAGGCTTAGAAACTCGGGTACACTGTACTGTATTAATGACGAAAATAATGCAAACACTAGCTGCTCTATATTTAAAGCAGTATATTTGTTTAAGAACCTAAGGGGAAGTACATACACCTCAACATGAAGTGTGAATTCACCTGAGGTGACGTTCGTGAGAAGCCCGCACTAGCTCTCAGCTGGATCTCAGGAGAGCATTTTTAGCACAGAAACAAGTCTGTGTCGGCTGTGTTTACCAGCAGCTTCACAGGGCGGTGGAGAGGGGAAGAAACAGACACTGGGCTCAGATGAAAGCAGCGCCTCGGCACAGTGAGGAATTCATGCTGTTTACACAAGCATGGCCACTGCACTGACACAAACACAAAGCCATCCAACCCTCGCTGAAAGAGTGACACTCCGCATATAAATCACATTATGTAACACATCCACATTTGCAAAGCAATAGAGAAACCCATCTAAGAGATGCACATTAACAGCCATTACCAAATACTAAGATGCAACCATTCACATCATAGCTAAGTGCAAAAACTAAAATTTTTCAAAATTGGAATGTGAGTGCACGATTCTCCGAATATGCTAAAACTAGGGTTTCGCTTTCCAAAACACTTATTTTCCACCCTTAAAGACCCCCAGATATGCATTGCGCACTCAGATTTTTGGACCCCACTGTTTCAACACGTCAACTGAGAGAGTCCTCAGCTCTGTGCATTTGCCCTTCGGACTCATTCAGACTAAATCCACACCTTGAGAACTTTAATAACATAAGTGGATTCGGCTGGCAATCTAATTAAGGCTGTAGAGTGTCTGCTGATTCATTAGACATGGACAAGGAGAACTCGTCTATTATCACAGCAATGCACCTGCATGGGCAAAGAGTCGAGGTTATCAGAAAAATGAAATATCTCACAGTTTCAAAATAATAAACAGACACTGGTTTGATACGTTAAAGGGAACTGAAAGTCCACAACCACAAAATAGACCTAAATTAATAATTAGTGTTGATAAAAGCATAAACACTCAATTATTAAACCGACTAATACAAATAAATTCATGTATACAGTTAAAATTAATTAAATTTAAATAAAATCAAAGAAAAACAACATGTTGGGAATATTAAAGCAACACTGTAGATGTTGGCGCTCTAGCGGTTAATATACACAACTGCACGCATCCCGCGGAAGAACATTCTAACCGGATCTACTTCTCTAAGTTTATGTCTATGGCGAATCACGCAGGTGTGTGTTACTCCGCAGCGGTGACGACCCGAACTATAGTTAAAACATAAACACTTAATAGAAATGTACCGTAGTGATTTGGGAAAAGACAAAAAGGTGGTTTGGTAGATGAATTTATGATTTACTCACTCATTATATACATTTTGCGTATTTCAAACACAGAAAAAGTAACTTAGTGTTGCTTTACAGGTTATTTTTACACTACTTTTTTTTTTTTTTTTTTACAGTCTTCAAATGTAATGATGTATTTCACCCTGCTTCACTTTGACAAAAACTTTTTTCATTGGCTTTTGGATTATTTCAGAAAATAAACTCCAACATTATGCTTATGCCAACATTGTACATTTATGATTCTTACATGTTTTGTTCATCAGAAATACTCCTCAAAAAGGAACATAGGCTTTATTCTGAAGCTTGAATGCAATCGCCAGAAGTAAAAAGCTAAGAGTAGCCTATCAACAAACTAAACCACAGTCACATGCCTTCAACATAACCACCATTAAGCTTTACTCTTTCTGTCTTTATATAAAAACATTTTCCTCTGAAGTTTGAGCTAGAATAGTTTGCAAGAGCACGACTGTAAACACAATGAGACTGTGAAAGCAGACTAGTGAGTAGATGAGATTATCTGTTCAACATGAAGACATTTAATGGCCCCAACAACATCTCTAAACAAATATTGTTAAAATACATTAACTAAAAAGGGGGTTTACCGTTTTTCTGATGTATTTTATTTCACTGAATATAAGGTGAAAATATCTTGAGCTCAACTTTTAACCAAAAACCAACTGACGCAGGATGCTGGAATCAGAAGTGCTAAAATGCTAACTTGTTTCTGTATATCAGCCTACAAAAATGCCCGATACCAATATCATGTTACTCGGCGGCCATCTTTGAAACGCCTCTCGGGCATCCAAGTGCAGCTCCTATCTCTTTGAATGGGGAAACATCAAATTCTCCAAAACTGTTCACTAAGCTTACGATTAAATTTCATATTTGAAATCACCAAAGAAGTCTGACAACAACTGTGTAATAAATGTTGTTACTTTTGCTCAAATAGCATTATAAAAAGAAAATTTTTCAGGCTAGATCAGCCAGTGCGCCATATTGAGCTTTGCACTTTCCCCAATCAAAACTATACGACTGACATGTCTTGGGTATTCTAGAGTCTTTGACGATACTTGCATCACTTGTTTTTTTTTTGTTTTTTTTTGAGAGAGAGAGAGAGAGAGAGAGAGAGAGAGAGAGAGAGAATGGTCCACCACCTGTAGATCAGTGTTCAAAAGGATTGAAGTCTGGACTCTACATCTCATGTTTTAATCATTTTAATATTTTTTCCCAAGTTTGTCTAGTGTCAGGAGTGTGCTGGAATCAGAACAAGATACAGAGGTGAGTCACTGAGCAGGAATGAAAACACAGGAAACTGAAATTACGCAACCGCTCTGCCCACCTCTCTTCAACCCCAGACACCGTCACAACTGTGACTGGAGATAAAATCATGGATTATGTGTCGGTGACAAGCTTTTGAACTTTGAACTTTGAGTTGTGTGACGCATGGTGTGTGTGGCTTAAGTGAAAACCCTTTTAAAGCACAACCACTCTCCCAAATCTGGATCCAGCTGTAGGCTGCCAGACCCTACTGTCCCCAAGTGATGGATGAAACGCTTCTGGGTTTAACAAGAAAGTCGATTCCGTAACCTGAGTGTTTCTCATCAGCCAATGGAAATCCTACTCCTTGGATCTTTGATTAACTTCCTGCATATTTAACACATGGTCTGTGGCCTCATAATGTTTCTTGGTTTAGGGCAACGCAGACAAGAGATCAGAGTTCAAGAGTTTCAGGCACTTTTCATATACGCCTGATACAAACTTTTTCACACATCAAATCAGCCAAATTTAAGGAAAAAGAAGTCACATATTATTCAAATGTCAGGTTTGTTAAACATGCTATACGTTTTCACAGTATTTCACAGAAATGTCAGAAGAAAGTGTCACAATTTGGTTTTTCACCGGATTATCAGTTCAATCCCAAGAATTTGGGGTGGTGTTGGCGCAGTGGATAAGACACATGCCTTTGGTGTGAGAGACCTGGGTTCGAATCCACTGTGAGACACCAATGTGTCCCTGAGCAAGACACTTAAACCCTAGTTGCTCCTGAGGCGTGCGACCTCTGACATATATAGCAACTGTAAGTCGCTTTGGATAAAAGTGTCAGCTACATGAATTAATGTAAATCTCTCCAAATTTAAGTTTTTAGAAATATACATTAGTGGTGTGATTAATGTGATGTTTTTATCAGCTGTTTGGACTCACATTCTGATGGCACCCATTCACTTCTTCGGTGAGCAAGTGATGCAATGCTACATTTCTCCAAATCTGTTCTGATGAACAAACATACTCTACATCTTGGATGGGTTGAGCGAGAAATTTTCAGCATATTTCCATTTCTGGATTAACTATTCCTAAAACGTGTGCTCACTTTTCATTTTTAACTTTAAACAAAGTCTACAAATCTAGTAAGAATTAAACCAGTTTCCTAACAGGTAAGCTCATTTTAGCACACACAATGACCAATTTAGACTGGTAGCACTTGATGTTGACTGGTACATTTCAGCAAACTGTGAGTTAGGGCCAAACCGCTCGGGCCTGATTTTGTTCTGCATGGGACTTCATACTTTGTTTGTTCAGAAAACATGGACTGGGTCTGGAGAGTATAATCATGAAAAATAAATAACCAACAAAAGCAAATATTAGAAGGCAAGCTCTGTCTCAAAACCTGCTCTCTTCTGTCTATACAGACAGCAACTGAAACAGAACTGGAAAAAAGCTCGGACATGAAGCACAAGAGAGACATTTGATCAACAACTGATTCCAGTAACATTCAGTATTAAGTTAACAACGTGATTTCTAATAAGACCATAAATACATTGCACATGCAAATACTGGGTCAATTATAATGCAGTTTACTTCTACAATACAGGATTTTCTAGCATGGTATTTATGTCTTCTTTTCCGGTCTCTAAACATTCTTAAATCAACATACACTTACCCCATTGACAGGTTTTTTAAAGCATAAATTCACTTAAATTTCATCAATTTTTCAGAAATCCAGACACAACACACTTTTGGATTGCAAGTTAATATATATGATGCTTTAAGAATATTTGTACTGAACAAATAAATAAATACTGTAGCATTACTGTAGTGAGAATAACTAATTTTTACTGACACTTTATCTCTTTACTGACACTTTAGACTTATGTTGACAAAGAAACCGAAGCATATTTGCCATTACAAACATACGGTATCTACTCCAACTGAAATGATTGAAGAATTAATCAAATTCCTAAAAAAAATTGAGTGAGGCCTATGTGAGATCTGTGGCATGTATGTAGGGAACGTAGAGAATGAAAACAGGATTTGCCTCAATAGAAGGCAGTGATCAGCTGCATGGAAATAATCAGACTCTTGGCTGGAAATCAATTTCACATCACACAGCCACTCAAGCTTTGTTTTCAAAGCAGTGCCCGTCCGCTCACATACCAAACAACAGCTCGCTAAAAATAAATTCCCGAGCCACATCTCCAGGGCGTTTTGCCATCCTTCTGGGAATGCGCAGC
Organism: Carassius auratus; assembly: GCF_003368295.1. Taxonomy (NCBI): domain Eukaryota; kingdom Metazoa; phylum Chordata; class Actinopteri; order Cypriniformes; family Cyprinidae; genus Carassius; species Carassius auratus. The sequence goes on from NC_039274.1 coordinate 22,684,504, forward strand.
CATATGCTTAGCCCCATCTCATCCTCACTCGCCGTCCCCCAAGAGCTCATTAGCCAGATCCACGCAGCAGGGACGCGGATGGGGAAACTACAATGTGAAAAGGTCAACTGCAGATGTCAGAGAGAGACAAGAACACTGAAAGAGCGAGCATAGATAAATGACAGAACAAAACTGTCCCGATCTTTGAGAAAAGGCCTAATCTACCCACTTATTTAAATAAGCCTATTATGCAGATCGCCTGTTTCCCAAAGCCCCCTTCCACTTATTCAACTCTCAAGCCAATACTGCTTTACTTCATTTCTAATGCTTGAACACTCCACAAGCAATTCCATGACCTTATAATAACTGAGAGACTTCATTACATATTTGGAATAACTGATGTCACACTACAAGACTATTAAAAAATGGAACCTAGAAATATCATAAAATTAAAAAACTGTGATATAGACCTATTATATATTTGTCATATAAAAACTAAAACACATATAAAAACTAAACAGATTCAGAAGAATTTTATGTTCTTAATGTAAAAATTTAAATACAATTTAAATCTCAATTAATTTTTTTTTTCATTATACAGTAGTCTAATGGCTGGGTTACTTTCAGTAACTAAACAACAACAACAAAAATTTATAAAATGCAATAAAATAAACAATAGCTGAAATAAAATATAAAAAATTAAACTTACCTTATTTCATTTCAACTAGTTGCCAAAGCAACATTTTAAGTTGAATTTCTAAGATAACTCAAACTAAATAAACTAAAACTCAAAAGTTAACATTTAAAATTTAATAAAAACTATACAGATATCTTATTTAAAAAACTAATTAAAAATGTAAAAAATTAAAATGAAATCAGAAAATGTAAAAATCAAATCAAAGTCAAAATATACACAAAAACTAAAATAGTGTATATATATATATATATATATATATATATATATATATATATATATATATATTTATTTTTTATTTTTATAATTTTTTTTTTACAAACTTTCACCTAAAATAAAATAAAATGAATATCTATAAACTATTCAAATAAATATTGTCCCTCTGCTTTCTTTGCTAAATGAGCAGCTTCCACTTTAGGACCATCACACTCTTCTTAGTCATCATCTCATTTAAAAGTGAAATAAATAGTGAAAGGAAACTGTTTGACAGCTATTCTTATCATATTACCCTGGTTTTTAACCCTGTTCTGTGTGACCTTGAGCTCACCTCTGATATCTGGCCAGAGGAAGTGGATATGGAGGTTGTTTATTGAACACTCTGGGCCAGAGGTCTCAGGTCTCCAACCACATTCAAGCTAAAGACCTTGTTTTTTTTTTTTTTGCTCTAGAGACGCAACAGGTGTTACATATAAAATGGAGCGCAGCTGTGTTTACATTTTTGTCATGATGCTTAGAAGGCCATTCGTCATTATTGATGTACAGAGTCATATGCTTTACATATTCACATTATCATTGGACTAAATCCATTTTATTGACAATGGAGCTGAACTTGAGCTTTTTTTGCTAAAGAAACGCTGACTTTCTGCAGAATAAAGATTTTCTTTTATTGTATAACTGCAGGAATAGTTAATTAAGGACAACTAAGACCAAGTTGAGCTGAAAACAAATGGTCAAGAAAGGCTAAATACTCATTCAGCACATTGACCAAGAAACAACAACAACAACAACAGCGGCGGCGGCCAGCAGACTATTCCCAAGAACTGCAAATGAGATTAGGCTGTGTCTTATGTAATGTGTGACTGAAGCCCAGATTCAGGATACTACACTATACCTAGGCAATAACACTCGCCATTGACCAAAACATCTAATAAGATGAGAATCCACATCAGATCACTGCACAAATTAAAATCTAAGACCGCGGCCTCACTGTAAGGCTGACATGTCTAATACAAACACACAAAGAACATCTAATGCGCAGGAAATTAAACATGCACCAACAGAGGATCTCAGAGAGAGGGGTGTATTTCACGAGAAAGCTGCCCATAATAACTCTCTAAGTATGAGAACAATGTCTGAGCCACCGCAGCGAGGGCTTCAGCGGGAATCTGAGCTACTCAGTTTGTGTTCATAGAGAGTGAGTGCTGCTTTAAATATTGTTCAGAGTTGGTTTTGTTAGCTACAACTATTAAAACTCATTTATGTTCACTGAAATGAAGCTGAAATAAACAAATATTAGACGAAGCGCTTAAAAAATTCAAAAGGTCATAAAATTTTAATATGCAAACATAAAAATAAAAGTCTGAAATATTAAATAAAAATAAAGGTTTAATATTGATACTACAATATTTCATATAATATAATTAATATATATATATATATATATATATATATATATATATATATATATATATATATATATATATATTAATTATATTATATGAAATATTGTAGTATATATATATATATATATATATATATATATATATACACACACACACACACACACACACACACACACAAACACAAATACTACTAATAAATATATCATATTATATGCATACTAAAAAGAATGGTCCAGACATTAGCATTCACTCAATTAAAAATGAAAGTTTCAAAAGGGGTTTTTCCACAACAATGCCATGGAAAAACAATTTTTGGTTCCCCAAAGAAACTTTTTGTGAACAGTTCTTAAAAGCACTATTTTTTCTTAGTGTTAAGAACATTTTTAATAATCTAAAGAACCCTTTTCCGCTGTATATATAAAAAAATTATAAAAATGGAGGTAAGAGGTTTTCATGAAACCTTTGATTCCAATGAATACCATTTACATCCACAAGCATTGGCTTCTCTCACACCTTCAGAAATGTCATATTCACTCCCTTTATTTCGCTTTCAATCACTGTCTAAATCACTGTGAAACAACAGAAGGTTTCTGATGTCCAAGGTTTCCATAAGGAGAGTTCATTTTCCTATAACCAAAGGAGACACAACATGCACCGAAGCACTGTGTAGGAAACACTGAGGAGAGTCAAACCAAACGAGGATGAAAGTTTGCAAGTTTAAAGCTTCTAGCAGAACAGACTGGTGATGTATTCTACACAATTAGACTTTCTTATTAAAAGTGTTTGGCACACAGCAGATGGGTCCATGTGTTAAAATAATGTCGAACTCCATCAGGAGGTCCATTAGCTATGTCTGAATGTTTAATGAACTTAAACATCAGGCTATTCATTCATTCACTCCATCAGAGATATGTAACGTTATAAACCAAATAAAAAGTGATGTGCTGCTGATGTAGTTTACAACTAACGTACACACCCCGCCCCCTCAAACACACACACACACACACACACACACACTCATGTATCACACAAGCTCGTTTATATGGTCACCATTTAAACCATTAGTCACTATGTAAACTAACAACAAAACTGCTTTGACAGTGCAGTGGGGCATTACGCAGACTAAGTGCACGAGCACACACACGGGCTGCGTCACAACTTCTAGCGCGCACTAATTAGTCAGCATATTTGAGTGAACAGACCTGGCGCGCGCGATGCTGTCTATGTAGGCGGCGCCCTAGGTTTTGAAACGCAACCCGCGCGTGCACGGAGCAAATGTACAGTATGAGTAGCGTGGTGGAAAAGTGAGCAGAAAGTGAGTTACCTTTGGAGTAGAGGGACTTGGGCGAATCGAGGTCGATATCCGCGCTAAAGAGCGACGGTAAATCAGAGGGCATCGCAGTGCCTCCGATCCCCAAAGAAATGACACGGACTTGCTCTTCAAGTGCAGCTTCTAACAAACTGACATTGTTTAGTTTGACCAAAACAAGAAATGAAAACAAACGAAAGCCAGGTGCAGAGAAAGCAGGCAGTGACACTTCTGGTTCTCATGAATATAGAGTTTGAGTCGCTCCGCGCTCTTCTCGGTGCGTGTAAACACTCCGCAGCAAGCGAGCGCGACTCTGTTTAGTTCTTCTGTTTCCTCTGAGACCACGCCCCCCGTCACGCTCCCTCCAAGCGTCATCACGCAGGAACGACGCCTTCGAAACGCTGAGGTTAATTGGATTAAATCTTAATGCGACCCAGATCCCTTTACCTGCCTGCACACGTCTTTGGAACAATACGTTCAGTGATATAAGGTGTAAAGAATTTAGGATAAAAATTGTTCAGCCCGAAAAAGCTTCTTTTTTTTTTCAAAGTTTGTTATCCCAATTTGCAATGTTTAATGACAGTATTTCAATCAAATGCTGAATTTGACATCACTTTAAGGATACAATAACCAAGTTACTTGGTTATTGCTTTGATTGCAAAGTGGTTAGGTTTATATATAAATATAACGGTATATCAGAAAACTCTTACAAGCAACTGAAGCAACTGAATATTTTTATTTATTTATATTTTCCTGAATATAAATAAACTATATATATATATATATATATATATATATATATATATATATATATATATATATATATATATATATATATATATATATATATATATATATATATATAATGTTTACAATTTTTTAATAATTCAGTTGCTCGTAAAAGTTTTCTGATGTAAAAATTATAAGATAATTATTATAATTTATAATTAAAAAATTTATTTTTTATTTTCTTGTAAATGTTTTATCCTTTGTTGCAATAAAACATGTATGTATGCAATATCCAGTCATGTGCTTACAATGATGAATGGAAATGGTCAGTATAAAATACATGTGTGTATGTGTGGTCCTTGTATTCCAGGATATGGGAACCAAATGTCCACACAAGAATAATAATAACGGTAAATTTTGACGTTGTGGGGTTTTTGGGTCCCTGGAAACAAGCTAATAAATCATGTTTTTCAAAAATCCAAAATGCAGGAAGTTTTGTGTGAGGAGTATAGGTTTAGTGTTAGAGTTTGTACAAATTTATGGAGAGTCTCAACAAAGAATGGTAACCCAATATCTGTGTGTGTGTACTACGGTGTTTTTTTTCTATCCCGGTGGGGAGTTAAACCTGCCACTGTATGTGGGGCAAAATAGGATATAATTACCTGTATATGCATGTGAAAGATATATAGCACAAGCACACTTTTCAAGAGAAAGATTACACAGTTTGGGTCCTGCACTTTTTGGTTGTCAGACATTAGTGCAACATGTTTCTTAGGATCTTTGTGGGAAAACAAACCCTTTGTGTTTTTGTTTAACAAAGCATCCAATCAGTGTCTATAAGGAGCCATGCCATCATGTCTGTGATGTTCCTGGAAAAATTAGACCATTATTGTCTAGAGACAACACGGGATGTGAAGACCTCTTGACACTGACACACGATTCATGTTCAGCATTGATTCACTATTGTCCTCACACAATGGATGTTAATATCAGGCTTGTGTGCTATAATCATCTGAAAGAATTGGCCATAAACACATATCTTTCCTCTTTATTTGACCCTCTAACTCTAGCACTCTCTATTCTAATTCTATACTTTAAAAAATTGCCCTTTTTAGACTTGCACTCTATTAATTTAACTGCTTTAAAAAAAAGAAAGAAAAAGCTTGCTGTATTATTTTTTCTATTCTATATGTTTTCTTTTAATTTATTATAGAATAAAAATAAAACTTGCTACAGTCTATTATATTTACATTTATATTTATTAATTTAGCAGACGCTTTTATCCAAAGCGACTTACAAATAAGAACAAAGGAATGATATCATTCATACGCATCTGCTAAATGACTAAATGTAATGTAATCGTAATCAGAACTGAATTAAGAATGCTTTTTTTTTAAATCCCAATATTTTTCCCAGACATTAAAAAAATCCAAAGGATTTGTCATTAGTAACCCTGTGGAATAATCAATAATTATTTATTTTTGGGAATTATCATTTCGATTTTGTCAGGGTGTAGTTCTCCCTCCAGTCCGCTGGGCGCTCGTGTGCGTCACTCTGCAGCAGCGTCACTGTGACGAAGCAGAAGTAGAACAAGCGGCGTAGCGTCCATCAAACTGGCGTGCTGAACAACAGAAAAAAATCATTTTTTTCTTAAAAAAATCTGATTTCTTTGAGAAAAAATGCCGGACTTAGCGGTAGAAAGGGTCGTTGTTCATCCCTTGGTGCTACTGAGCGTCGTGGACCATTTTAACAGGTAAATCTGAGTCTTGTGATGTTGCTGTAGTAAAACTGTTAACTCACTGTCATTATGTGTCAATGAAAGTAGCCGCTACAAGCTAAAGGCTAACTCAATACAATCACAGTATAATTATTGAAAGGAACATGTACTTCAAGGTGTGAAATATGTATATCAAGGTGTTGTATATCGACTTATCTTAATAACTTTTAAAGTTTATGGTAAAAAAACTTACCATAAAAAACTCAGAAATCTGACCTTAACTGCAAGTCAGTTATGATTAGTAACATGCACCCAGTAAGTTACTATATAAGTTAACTGATCATTTCACTCGCACAGATTGAGCTTTTCGCTACTGGACAATGAAAATTCAAGAATTTAATCTATTATAATTTCGTTTGCTTTGTATGTACTTTATACATTTCTTATAATTAATTGTGTTCTTGATGCTGAACCTTCCTTGATACGTTATTGGAAATACACACACATGTATTACATATGTTAAATTATTACATGTAGGCTATAGCTTTCTAAACAGACACTTTCAGACAAGCTTGAAGTGAAATTATTACATGAACAGACACTTTCAGAAGTCTAATACATGTTCTGACACGTCTTATATATTCTAAGGACCATACATTTGAAGATACACAGAATAAACATAGTTCTAGATGTCTCCTTGTATTATTTACAAACCCTGTCTTTTTTTGTAGGATTGGAAAGGTTGGCAGTCAGAAGCGAGTCGTGGGTGTTCTGCTGGGTTCGTGGCATAAGAAAGTGCTTGATGTGTCCAACAGCTTTGCTGGTATGTTTGCACGTCTTGGTGCAAGATGCACCTTTTTCCTATTGAAATGTAGTGTAAGTAATATTTTAATGGTGTGGCAGTGCCTTTTGATGAGGACGACAAGGATGATTCAGTTTGGTTCCTGGACCACGACTACCTGGAGAATATGTACGGCATGTTCAAGAAAGTCAATGGTAAGATAAAGAATCAGTGTTATAGTCATACATAGGCTTATTGAATCAGTTTTGACCCTATGTCCAAGCTCTAACGGAGTCTTGTTTTTTTTTTTATTTTTTATCTCAATTCTAGCAAGGGAGCGAGTAGTTGGATGGTATCACACAGGCCCAAAGCTGCACAAAAATGATATTGCCATAAATGAACTCATGAAACAATACTGCCCTAATTCGGTATGTACTACTGCTTGTTTTACTATTTTATTGTATTTTACACACTGTGTACCAGGGTGCAAGCAAGTCATGTTTTATCCTTAATCCCAAAGGTTTTAGTCATTATTGATGTGAAACCCAAGGACCTGGGGTTGCCAACCGAAGCGTACATCTCAGTGGAGGAAGTGCATGATGTGAGTTCTTTTCCAAGTAGTATTAAAGCTACATGAATGTATTTGATTCCTCACGTGCTGATTGTTGAGATTTATTCTTCACTGAAGGATGGGACTCCCACATCAAAGACGTTTGAACACGTGACCAGTGAGATCGGAGCAGAAGAGGCGGAGGAAGTTGGTGTGGAGCATTTGTTGCGGTAAGATGGGCATGCAAACACGTACATGACTGATTATTTGATTCGTTTTAGATGCATGAAAATTAGGGCTTTCAAAAATAAGCTGTTAACCTCTGCAATTAACATTTTCTGTATAGAGATGCATCCGATCGAGCAGCCAAATAAAATACGTTTAGGCTTAATACTCACAATACTGATTTTGTATCAAGAGAATCTATTGATACAGAATATTTTATCGTGTAATGTTCTTACATCTTGTGAAAATTAATGCACAAAAGATCTGTGGGGGAAGATGATAGCTATTGTTCAGAGTGGATATTGACGGTCACAGACATAGGCACAGCTAAATGTGACGTTTATTATAATGTGCTTATGTGATTTTTTTTTTTTTAAATTTGTTAAAAATGATGGCTTTCAATTATACTTTAGTGTATAATTACAGGGGGTAAAAATTAATAGACATTAGTAGCAGTGACACTGACCTTCATTAATAGTATTTAGTAAAAAGCTGGCATAAAAGTTTTTTTTTTTTTTACTATATTTGGTTTTACATAAATTTGGATATTAAATGTTGAATATATGTATTACAATATGAAAATGCATTAATGTTAGGCTCAATTAATCCCAGTTACAGAAAAAAAATGTGCGATTTAGTTTTTTTTTGTATTTTTCAATCGATAGCACTTATTAAAATATCTGTAAACAGCCTGGTTTATTCTCATGCTGATTTTTTGCAGTGATATCAAGGACACCACAGTTGGCACTTTGTCGCAGCGCATCACCAATCAGGTTCACGGCCTGAAAGGGCTCAACTCCAAGCTGCTGGATATCAAGAGCTATCTGGAGAAGGTTGCCACCGGCAAACTGCCCATCAACCACCAGATCATTTATCAGCTGCAGGACGTGTTCAATCTGCTGCCTGATGTCAACCTTCAGGAGTTTGTCAAGGCTTTCTACCTTAAGACCAACGACCAGATGCTCGTGGTCTATCTGGCCTCGCTCATCCGCTCTGTAGTGGCGCTCCACAATCTCATCAACAACAAAATCGCCAACCGTGATGCAGAGAAGAAAGAGGGCCAAGAGAAAGATGACAGCAAGAAAGAAAAGAAGGACGAGAAGGAAAAGGATAAAGACAAAGACAAGGAGAAGGGAGACTCTTCTGCCAAAAAAGATGACAAAAAGGAAAAGAAATGAACCTGAACTGGCATGAACTTGAGCTTACACAATCTTGGCTGAATGAGGGAGCAGTTCTACACATCTTTGTCGCCTCTTGTATCAATTTGCAGTTTAAATTGGTCTTTTTGATATAAAGGACTTATTTTTTGTTTTGATTAAAAGAGAAAGAAATTAGCTTTTTGATGTTCTGGTCTTTATCAAGGTTAAATTATAATTGTAGTACCATTTATTAGACCGTCAGAATATCAAGACGGGTGTCCAGTGTTACAGCAAAGTCCAACTGCAGACATGTCATTGTATTCACACCGAGATTTCTTTTTTTTTTATCATATAAAGTTATGTCAAACAAGCTTCTGCAGCCTAACCTGTTTTATTTTGTTCACTACATGCAAAGCTCACAGTCTGTTAAAAGTTTACAAAGAGCACGTTTTCAAAGTGTTCATCTAAACATGGGTTTCCTTGCTAGTTTACAAAAGAGAATGTTTCAGAATAATCTGCTCTTTAATAAGATGGTACATTTTGCTTGTTCTGAAAAGAAAATTAAAATTTAATCAAAACAACCATGTACATTGTAGAAACAATTCTACTTCAGCAGAGATTTATATATAAATTTTCTTTTTGTGCTAAGTATTTGAAGACGAGATGGCAGATAGAGCAGGAAAGTCGTCAGCGGTCCTCTTGTAGGAGCACGTGCCAGTGATGAGGACTAGGTAGTTTTGCCACTATTACGAGTTTCTTCTTCTGTCTTCTTGCGTTTGATTCCAAAAAGACTGAGGATCTTCACGAACATCAGGTCAACGATCTCCTCTTCCTCAGAAGGCTGAGTATCAGAAAAATAATTTCAGTTATCACTTAAACCAATGTGACTTATTCTAACAGCAGTTAGAAAATGTGGATGTGATTCGTATAACACCTTGTGATTCTCCTGTTCTTCACTGAACGCCTCGAGGATGATTGAGACGAAGAGGGTCAGGATCACAAATGTGACGAAGATGACGCAAGTAGAAATGATGATGGCACCGAGCACCGGGTCAGAACTCAGCACCTGCAGAGGAAGCATGAAAGCTGCGATTAAAAGCTTTTCTGCGCTACTTTCCCAGTCTTGGTCTGTGAATCATTTTTGACCAACCTCATCGTAATTGAAGATCCCAAACTGCAAACTGAAGATGGTTTTGAACGCATCTGGGAAGGTTTTGTATGAGGACAGCTTCCCTCCAAATATTACATTGCACTATGAAAAGAAATTAATGCTTTGATTTAAGAAATTGGTTTTTGTTAGATTTTCAAACTTAAGGGCACATCGAAATTATTATTTTTGGTAATCAACAACACACGATGCTACTCCCTGAACTTAAAGGGACAGTTCAGCCTTCTTCACAACAGAAGCTATTCTGAATAATATTGGTAACCAAACAGTTTCATGTATTTTAATCCCAACTATGAAAGAAAACAGGACTTGAAAACATTTGCCTACCCAATATTCTTCAAAATATCTTTTTTTGTTCCACGGAGGAAAGAAACTGTTATGACAGTAAAAGTAGTTGCTCTTACGGTAAGTGAATAGGCCAAGAGGATGATGAAGATCACTACGATGAAGCTGGACATGTCGTTCCATGCCCGCTGCAGTGAAGAGGTGATGAGGTGAAGTTTAGGGTTGAGTCTCAGCAGATGCCAGAGTTTCACACAGGCCAGAAGAACCAAGAAAGCCATGAGATATCCCAGAGTAGCATCTAAGACCGCAGTGTCATGGAAACTTGGAAACCTGTAGGACAGGAATAACATTTTTACCATGTTTAGTACATCCATCCATCTATGCCCCAAACCGCTTGTAGGGTCAATTGCATGTTCATTTTATATTCATATCAAAGTTTCCCTTGAAAAAAAGATCTACTTACTGATCTTTGTGGTTTTGGTAGTATTCTATGTCTTTGTCTCCTTGCACTGTTCTCTTGATGAAAACTGACAATGAACTCCAACTTAAAATGATGATGGCCAGGTCTAACAGATTCCACTTGTTTCTGAAATATGCCCATTTCTGCCGCTTCAACAGCTTTCCCTGTTCAACCCCAAATGTGCATGGTTTAATCGGGGTGAGAAGAGTATAGCATTCAAAGGAAAAGTTAATATAAAAAAATCTGTCTATATTTACAAATACTCATATGAAAGCATATTTGTCTTCAGAGTTTATATCTCACAATTTTGACTTTTCTTGCAATTCTTATCACAATTCTGAGTTTATGTCTCAAGTAGTAACTGATTATTACAAGTAATCTGAATTACATAATCAGATTCCATGTTATTCTTTCATTGGCAGTAAAAAACTAAATTTATCTTTTAAATTTTCCTTTCTAAAAATCCTACTGTAATACCATTTAGCTTTAACTAAATTCACAAATGTTGTGTAAATACATTTGCAAACCATGCTTATAAATCTGAGGGGTAATTAGACCATGTACGAAACAATTATGCAGGTACACTGTAAACACTGGTGTGAAACTGTGTCATTCTCATACCCTGATACGTTTACTGTAACTGTTGATTCTGGAAGTCTGGACAATTATATTTCAAACTGAGAAGGCTTTGGGCGTGTGATATCTTTGCTGATTTCATGTTTATTAATGGGTTTTTTTCATGTAATTCAGGGATTCCCAAATGTTTTTGTCAGACAAACCCCATAAAATAAAATATTTACTTGAATTACCACTGAGCAAGTTAATATTTCAAATAATTTAACAACACATTCGCATGTTTACAGTTTTCTAATGTCAGTTAATGGTCACATTGAGATGCAGTTAAACAAATAAAATATGTTTGAGTATTTCAATTATTTTCATTTGACATGTTTATGAAAACAATTTTGTTCACAATTATGAACAGCAAGAAAATAATGGTGGAAATGAGTAGTATGATTTTTAGGAGACAAAGGGAGTTGTTTAGACGTAATGTTCAAGTTGCTCTTTTAGATAAAATGAAGAAGAAAGTAAGTAAGGTGAGTAAATGATAACAGCATTTCATTTCAGGGTCAAATATTTTCCTAAAAGTTCTATTAAACTATGTTAGAGAACTGACCTGCAAAAACATGTAGTAGAGGACGAAGAGGATATAAAAGACCTGAGAGGCCATGAGAAATGATTGAAAGCCTCCTGTGGACTGGTAGAGACGGACACTCTGAACCAGGCTGCGAAACTGAAATGCACCTGTAAAATAAGTGTGAACTCAGTTTTGCAATAAAACGTGAGGACTTTGTAATATGAATGGGAATGATTGTTGTTTTTCCTCACCCACTGCAGTGCTCTCTAGTATCAGTGTGACAATGCAGAAGAGGTTGACATTAGCATTGTACACCGTAAACTCTGCAAAAACTGCCCTAGTGTACATATCCAACCAGGTGGAGTCCAAAAGATATTGAAGCTTGCTGTTGGTTGAAGAAGGTATAATGTTGGAATAGTATGGATAAAATAAAATAAATAATACACAACACTTTTAGGTATGATGACAGAATTTAAATTTTTGGGTGAACTGTTCCTTTAAAAATTTAGTTTTTTCTTGTAAATGACATTTACTTTTTATGAGTAAATGTTGACATTTTCTGACGTTAAGATCATTTCTGCTTGCCCAGTTCAATGTGCAAGTCATTGATAATAAGCCGTTCTGGGGTGCATTTCCCAAAACCATAGTTGCTAACCTGTTAACAACTTGGTTGGCAATGGGAAATTTCATTGCAACCAACAAACTTAGTTAGCAACTATGGTTTTGGGAAACGCACCCCTGATTGGTACATCTTATGGGGGGGGCAGCCGTTTTTATGCGATTTCTCACCTGCTAGCATTTTGCATGTCAGAACCGAGGTCCATAACATAGCCTCCTCCTCTATAAAGTGCAATCATACCCCAGACGGGGAGTGCTTTGAGCGCAGACTGGCTTTGGTACTGCCAAGCTGTGTTGGTGTCCGCGGAGCCATTTACAAAATTCAACTCATCCCAGCCTGGACCGTAAGTGCCCATGTCCTCATTTTCCCAAGAGTAAGGGGCATTGCAGTTAGATACAGCGTGATTCACTGGCTTAGCAATCTCACAAGAGTCTCTCTTCACCCTAACTTGACGGAAACGAACACCCCCAACAAGCTTTGAGTTTCCATCTGTTATAAAGCCTAGGAAATGAAAATGAAAACAATAGTCAACAATTTTAAAGAGTCCATATAGATCTGATGGGTCAGAACTACCTGAAATATGAGCTAAAGAAGCTAAAGCACTTGTGATATTCATGGCAGGTCAAGATAACTCAAGTACCTTTAGGATTTTCAAACAGGTTTTTAAGAAGTACAGTGTTAGCCCAAGTAAACACATCACTCTGGTCCATGCTGTCTGAAATGCCTTTGCTGAAGCTCTGCCGGATGTGCTGAGTGAGGTAGAATCCATTTTCATCTCGCTGACCATATGCCACCAAGAGTAGCATCCACAAGAACCCCAGAAAAACTGTAAAGGAAATACAGGTCTGTGCACAGTCGTCTAAAACCTAGCTAACAAAAATATGTGTTGAGAACATTTTGGTTCCCATTAAAGGGATACTCCACCCCAAAAATACAGTCTTGTCATTAATCATTTACCCCCATGTCGTTCCAAACCCCCAAAAGCTTTGTTTATCTTCAGAACACACTTTTATATATTTTGGATGAAAACCGTGAGGCTTGTGACTGTCCCATAGGCTGCCAAGTAAATAACAGTGTCAAGGTCCGGAAAAGTGTGAAAAGGATCATCAGAATAGTCCATCTGTCATTGTGGTTCAGCCGTCATGTTGTGAAGCGACGAGAATACTTTTCGTACACGAAGAAAGCAGAAATGACAACTTTTTTCAAAAATATATCTCCTCGGTGTCACTCCACATCAGCGTAGCGCCATTTTGGAGAATTTGAGCTGGACACAGGTAGCGTACGCTCTTCTGTTTCAGCCGTGACACAAGGATGTGCTGTTTTCTTTCAAATCAAAGCGTAAATACAGGTAGAAAATCATTGTGGCGCGGCTGACACAGATTTACCAAAATGGCACTATGCTGATGTGGAATGACACAGAGGAGTCAAATTGTTGAATAAAGTCTTTATTTAGTTTTATTCACGTACAATAAATATTTGTGTCGCTTCACAAGATTCACTGTTTTCATCTAAAATATCTTAAATTGTGTTCAAAAGACAAACAAAAGCTTTTATTGGTCTGGAACAACACAGGGATATGTGAATAATGACAAAATGTTCATTTTGGGGTGGAGTATCCTTTAAGGAATGAAAATGTGGCTTTCTTATTGTACTCTGAACATTTGAAAGTTGAAGTTTTTATACTATACATTATACTGTATATTTTATACACAATAATAAAATATGGCAATGCTTTTTCTGAAACAAGTAAAACATTTAAAAATTTAAATTAAAATAACTTAAGAAATGTTAGACAAATATATACATATATAAAACATTTCAAACAAAAGCTACCATGAACGATGCATAACTTATTTTATGTTAATGTTTTGAGAATGTTAATTAAGAACATAAGATTTTAACAAATGGGAAGCAATGACAACTAAAAGTGAACAAATGCTAATTTTTTTTATCTTACCTAGAATCTCCATGATGAGTGCGCGAGCTTTCTGCTGTTTGACCATGTTTGACTTCAGCTTCTCAATATCACTGGAAGGTGGAGGCTGATAGTAGCTGCGTGTACAGTCCCTCTTAGAAAGTTGCACTCCATTGAGACCATCTACAGAAAAGATCAAGATTGAATGTAAGAAATCAAAAACACAGCCAATAACTAAAATAAAAGACTCTTTATGAAGAATCTGAAAGACATTCTCTTCTGAAAAGAAGTACACTTTGTCATACTTTTAAAAAGAATAACAATTAACGAAAAAGTGTACAAATAGTGTTTTCTTGTGCAAACAATATATATGTTTGAATATATTATTTCTCAGACACTTAAAGTCAGTGTAAAGCAATATTAAATATGTGTTCTGAGTTTGTCCCACAGAAAAATGTGTTATTAACAACCCAGCTAAATTTTCATTTGGGCTCTGACGCTCTGAATTGCCTTTTCAAGAATTTTAAAATCTATGGTAATAACAGGTAAATTAATTTGTAATCTTTTATTAGTTTACGTTTAAATTAAATACATTTTAGTGGGTTTTTTTTGACACTTATAGGATTTTAGTTAATCTTTAAATGGTATTTCATAATTACTTTCATAATTTGAAATGTGTTAAAAATGTGTTCTGCTGAATATACTGACAAGAATTTATGGTGAACTAAAATAAACTTTAATGTCATTTCTATTGAAACTTGTGTCATGAATTTAAATAAACTTGCATTTGTAATAAAGTTGCAATTTAAGATTAATATAAAAAGTACATGAACTTTAAGTAATATTGCATTACACGCAACAGTTAAAATGCTAAACAAGTATTTCACATGATGTGCGTTAGTGTCTTTTTTTTAAAGCTTGAAATTAAAACTTTTAATTTGACATTTCTACACATTTTATAAAAAGTGTGTTAAGAAGTCATGAAAGTCTATTCTATTTAAATTCATTTAAGTGGCCTGTATTTCATTAATTTATTATCCGCTATATAAAATTTGAAGGACAATGAGTGCACATTCAATACAATTAAGCACACTTCTTTTTGGTTATTTGTGCTGAATACCTGATTTCCAATTACCTGAGCGAGTGGATGTTTTCTTACGCAAAGTATTTATAAGTTCTGCATCCTCAGAATTTACTTTTTTCACCACCAATGCAAAGAAAATGGCTAAACAAAGCACCTGCCAAAAGAAAAGCACAATACCACAGTCAAAGATAAGTAATATTGTAAATGCAATACAAATATATAGCGTTTTGTCTCCAGATCTTTACTTTTACAGGCTGGGTGAAGAAGAGACTCTCAGTGAAGGACATCACGATAGAGAGTATCCAACTGATTGAGCGATCCTTCCCGTATTTCAGTCCATACAACATGGTGTAGAACCCCGATATCACACTTGTGGCCACAACAAGAAGCCAACCCACATACACACACCACCAGGGCAGACCCTTCCTGCTGCTGTCTTTCTTGGGCCTCGAGCTACAGATGCGCTGCTCAGTGGGTCTGGAGGAACGGAGACTTTCCAGCAGTTTCTTCATGCTCTGCACCTGCAGTAACACCTGACTGTAGCACCCAGGCCTGGAGAAGTCTGAAGGCCCCATCAGCTTCACTTCTCCCTCCAGATTTTCAAGTTGTTTGGAGAGATGATGGGTGTAGGGCCAGAAAACCGAGGAGGTGTTGTTTTTCTGAATCAAGTGCTGTTGTTCGATGAGGTCCTGCAGCTGTGACAGCAAAGTGTTGATGTCTTCCTTGTCTATGTTTTTCTCTGTTTTTGGGACAGGGCATCTCATGGCATTTGCAAACAAGTATGTGATTCTCTGTATGTCCTGACGAAAAATGACAAAATATTTATATATTGGCAAAAGCAAAGTAATTACACAGCATAACCATATATATATACAGTATATATATATATATATATATATATATATATATATATATATATATATATATATATATATATATTTTTTTTTTTTCAGAATCCAGTCAATAGACTACCATTCAAATGTCACTATGTATATGTTTACTGTGAAACTAAAACATTTAGAATGATTTATCATTTTCAATTTCCAGTTTTCTCACTACAATAACCATCAAAGCCATTTTCAGTTTGTGATGATAATAATCCAACATTTTTCTTTATCTGCAAATCGACATATTAGAATGGTTTCTGAAGGATCAAGACTGGAGTAATGATGCTGAAAATTCAGCTTTGATCACAGGAATAAATTACATTTAAAAAAATATTCCAATTGAAAACAGTTATTTTAAATTGCAATATTATTTCACAATTTTTACTGTATTTTTACTGTGTATGGAGAGCATAAGATTCTGAATATTTAGGTATGTGAATATTGGACACACTATATATCAAACTGAATCATACAGAATGTGCATGATAATTAATAAAGGACTTACTTGGATGAGGAAATCTACAGTTAAATTGTTTTGATCAAAAAGTGGAGAGGCTGTCTCATACGGGATGTCTTTCTCCATTTGAGCAGCCTCAGACTGTTTTTGCTTCTTTTCTTTCTTTGTCTTCTTTTTCCGGGGACGGGAATGTCTGAAGATTCCCACAATTACTAGGTTGACGGGGAATACAATAATGGAGCTCTGGATGCCAATCTTCACCTCACTCCAGGTGAGTTTAATTGGACCTTTGGATAAAAGAGAATCAAAAATACAGCTTTGACTAGAGATTTCAACCCATTTAAATTGTGTTCTAAACTCATATTCACATTTATCATAGTGCACTTAAGTATTTTTAAACACCAAAAGTTATTCAAAGAATGTAGCAGGAGAGTAAAACATCATTAGTTTCTAAATGGATTTATTTCCATATCATTTAACATACGTATGACAGTCATATATGATTAGGTCATTATTTTGAGCCATACCCATATCCATGGTCTGCTCTGAGGGGTCTGTGGGAATCCCGAAGAACATGATACTGGTCAACATGGAGCAAAGCAGCACTGAGAAACAGCAGGAGACACGCTGCACACGGGTGAAATTACTGCTGGGGGGCCGACTGACCACAGAGTACCAGATGTGACCGTCACAGAAATCCGTTGTTGTTTTCATGAAGAATAAATTGCTGCAAAAATGACAGTCTTTTAGTTGCATTAAAAAAAAAAAAAAATTTCAAAAGCCACACTGTGAGATGAGTGAGCTCACCTGAAGCCTTTCATTTCCTCCTCTGAAGCGACAGGAAACACTTTTTCAACAGTACAATCATCTATATCAACAGCCAGCCACGAACTGCACAGGAAGTGCCACTTTCGCTCAGTCTGCAGGTCTTCTACCATCACCGTGTTAACATACCTGAAAAATAAAAAAAACACATTAGCTGTTGGGAAAAAGAAGTGTGATTACATTTATTGAATATGCACTTGTAATGCACTTCAAATCTTTCTACTATACTTGCAGATACTATAATATTAAACTGTACAATTGACAACAAAGTGAACTTTATGATAATATTGCATTGACAATTATATTTGAAAGTAAATGTTAAATCATTAGGTTTAATAGTCTTTTTCATGTTTTAAAGAAGTACACTCATTTTGATGTGTTGATTATTATTTTAATTGTAACTGTAATTATAATTTTTTTAAAGTTAATATGCTTTAAATGTACTAAATTGCAACGTCATCATTACAAATGTGTTATTATAAATATATTGAAATTTCAATAGAGATTACATTAAAGAATATCTTCATTAATTTACTATCAATGCCTGTCAGTACATTCAGCAGTGCGCTTTAATCATATTTGTGACCATGGACCACAAAACAAGTCATAAGGGTCACATTTTTTTTAAAGGATAATATTTGGCAGAGATACAACTATTTGAAAATCTAAAATCTGAGGATGCAAAAAAAATCTAAATATTGAGAAAATCACCATTAAATTTGTCCAAATGAAATTCGTAGCAATGCATGTTACTAATAAAACTTATGTTTTGATATATTTACAGTAGGAAATCTACAAAATATCTTCAGGGAACATGATCTTTACTTATTATCCAATAAAAGATTTTTGGCATAAAAGA
Source organism: Carassius auratus (assembly GCF_003368295.1). Lineage (NCBI taxonomy): Eukaryota > Metazoa > Chordata > Actinopteri > Cypriniformes > Cyprinidae > Carassius > Carassius auratus. The sequence goes on from NC_039274.1 coordinate 22,702,946, forward strand.
AAAATCGATAATTCTGACCCATACACTGTTTTTTGGCTATTGCTAAATTTGTGATCCAGGGTCACATATGTGACAAAAGAAATTATGAAATTACATATAAAGATGTACTTAAGTCCTACCTAAGTGGCTCAAAAAGCACTCTAAAATTTAACTAACTACATCTAATATAAATTGAAACTAATACCTTTATAGTATAGTATAGTAAAGTATAGTATAATAGTATAGTAGAGTAGACTACAGTATAGTAGTATAATAGTATAGTATAGTATAGTGCAGTATAGTATAGTGGTATAGTAGTATAGTAGTATAATAGTATAGTACAGCATAGTATAGTATGTTATAGTATAGTACAGTATAGTATAGTAGTATAATAGTATAGTATAGTACAGTATAGTATAGTAGTATAATAGTATTATAGTATAGTATAGTAGTATAACAGTATAGTATAGTATAGTAGTATAATAGTATAGTACAGTAGTATTGTATAGTATTATAGTATTATAGTATTATAGTATAGTATAGTATAATTGTATATTATAGTATAGTATAGTATAGTATAGTATTATAATAGTATTATAGTATAGTATAGTAGTATAATTGTATAGTATAGTATAGTAATATAATAGTATTATAGTATAGTATAGTATAGTATAGTATAGTATAGTATAGAATAGTATAGTATAGTATAGTATAGTATAGTATAGTATAGTAGTGTAATAGTATAGTATTGTATTATAATAGTATTATAGTATAGTATAGCAGTATAATAATATAGTATAGTACAGTACAGTATAGTATTATACTAGTATTATAATAGTATTATAGTATAGTATAGTACAGCATTATAGTATAGTATAATAGTATAATAGTATAGTATAGTATTATAATAGTAGTATAGTATAGTATAGTATTATAATAGTATTATAGTATAGTATAGTATAGTATACTATAGTATAGCTCAGTACAGTATAGTATTACAATAGTATTATAGTACAGTATAGTAGTATAATAGTATAGTATAGTATAGTATAGTATAGTATAGTATAGTATAGTATAGTATCTCTCTCGTTCGTCGATCACAGTTGATGATGACCATGGCACGTTTTGTCATTTTGTTGGGTTTTGATGAGTGCGCAGATGGCTGAAGAGGCCAATCCGAGCCTGGAATTCCCTGTGGCACACTGGACAGGTCAGGGAGGATGTAGAGCTCTGAGGTACAGCCACATGTCCTTCCTTGGTAGATTTGGGATGCTGCCTCTTCAAGATAGCACAGGAGCTTCTCCTGTTCTCACATAGGACTGCACCGCCCTGGACTTTTCTTCTCCAGGCAGGTCGGTCCTGTGCTAGGGATTTCCAGCTTTTCAGGTCGAGTCCAAAGCTCTTCAAGGAAGCTTTAAGGGTGTCCTTGTAGCGCTTTTTGGGGCCACCTTGTGCTCGCTTGCCATTTTTCAGCTCGCCAAAAAAGACTTGTTTTGGAAGTTTCACGTAGGGCATTCCGGTCACGTGGCCAGTCCATCTAAGCTGTTCCTTCGCAAGCATGGTGTAGATGCTGGGGGTATTTGCCTTGCTGAGGACTTCCGTGTCAGGGATTCTGTCTTGCCACTTGATCCTCAGCAGTTTCCTCAGACAGCTCAGGTGGATATGATTCAATTTTTTTGCATGGCGCTGGTAGACTGTCCAGACTTCACACCCATACAGAAGAGTTGTTAAGACAACAGCCTGATAGACCTTCAGTTTTGTCTCCTGCTTGATGCCAGTCCTCTCCCATACCGAGTCACGTAGACGTCCAAAGGCTGCGCTGGCCTTGACAATCCTGATGTTAACTTCATCATCTATGTGCCCAGCACGAGACAGTGTACTACCAAGGTAAGTAAACTTGTCAACGGCTGAAAGCTTTTGCCCATTCACAAAGATGGTTGGCTAAGTGTAGGGTTTCCCAGGAGCAGGTTGGTATAGGACTTCAGTCTTCTTTGTGCTGATTGTTAGGCCGAAGTTGTTGCAAGCTGAGGAGAGGTGGTCCATACTGTCCTGTAGGTCTTTATTTGAGCCAGCAACCAGAGCACAGTCATCAGCAAACAAAAGTTCTTGAACAGTGACTTCCTCCACTCTAGTTTTGGCTTGCTGATGAAGTTAATCCCATTGTTGTAATTCTGGAATGAGTCTTGCAGCATGGCAAAGAAAACCATGCTGAAGAGCGTTGGCGCTAAAATTCAGCCTTGCTTCACCCCGTTTGTGATTGGGAACGGATCAGAGAGTTCTTGCTGTTCTCTGACGCTGGCCATCATGCCATCATGGAGATTGCGCACAATGCCAGTGAACTTGTCTGGACACCCATACTTGGCCATGATTTTCCATAGGCCCTCCCGGCTGACTGTGTCGAATGCTTTTGTTAGATCAACGAAAGCCATATATAGATCAACATTTTGTTCTTGGCATTTCTCCTGTAACTGCCGAGATGTAAATACCATGTCAGTGGTTCCGCTATCTTTTCTGAAACCACACTGACTCTCAGGTAGCAGACCCTGGTCTAGATGGACAATTAGGCGGTTCAGAAGAACTCTTGCCAAGATTTTGCCAGCGACTGATAGTATGGAGATGCCTCTATGGTTGTCACAGTCCTGCCGTTTGCCTTTCCTTTTATATAGATTGATTATAGTAGTATCCTTGAACTCCTTGGGAACGGCTTCAAATTTCCACATAGCCTGGAAGAGCTCGGTCAGTTTCTCGACTAAGCGAGGCCCTCCAGCCTTGTAGATTTCTGCTGGAATGGCATCGGACCCTGGAGCTTTGCCTGATGAGAGAAGTGTTATGGATTTGCTGATTTCCTCAATGGATGGTAGAACAGCCAAGGACTGGTTTATTTCAACTTGAGGCAATCTCGCAATTGCCTCCTCATTTATGCATGAAGGCCGATTGAGGAACACACTGTAGTGTTTGACCCACCTTTCAAGTATTTTGTCCTTCTCCGTAAGGAGTGTTGTTCCAATTAAGTTCAGAGGAGCTGAGGTTCCTGAGTGTTGTGGACCATAGACCTGCTTAAGTGCTTTATAGAGGCACTTGGTGTTGTTACTGTCAGCGTAGGATTGAATCTCCACAGCTTTTGCGCACAGCCAGGCATCTTGCATGACTCTAAGTCTCGGCTGAACAATCCTGCGAATGTTGAGGAAGGCAACTTTTTTTAAAGTTGAGCTGCTGTCATTCAGATATATTTTATGCAGGCGATGTTTTTCGTCAAGGAGTGCTCGGATTTCTGCATCGTTCTCATCAAACCAGTCTTGATGTGTACGTAATGGAACACCAAGTGATTCAAGGCCTGTAGAATGCAGCGCGGTCTTGAGAGCAGTCCAGTCTGCCTCAACATCTGTATGCTCGAAGCTTAGAGACTCCAGGTGATGGTCTAAAGCCTCAACAAATGCCAGCCTGGTGTGTCCCTGTTGTAGGTGAGTGATGTTCAGACGCTTGACACGTCTTTGTCCTTGTGGGCGTCTGCTAGGCTTAATCCGGATGTTATGTTTGGAGATAATGAGACGATGGTCAGTCCAACATTCAGCACCACACATAGCCTTGGTCACCCTGACATCGTGCCGGTCGCTCCTCCTCACGGTGACGTAGTCAATCAAGTGCCAGTGATGTGAACGAGGATGCATCCATGAATTTTTCTTACGCTTTCGTAGTTGGAATATCGTGTTGGTGATGAGTAGATCAAATTCAGAGCATGTTTGCAGCAGTAGAAGTCCGTTGCTGTTACATTTTCCAATACCATGTGCACCTATGACTCCATTCCATGATTGATGGTCACTTCCAACTCTGGTGTTGAAATCACCCAGTATCAGAAGTTTATCCGAGCTGGCTATAGCAGCAATAATGACTTCCAAGTCATTATAAAACTTGGTTTTGATCTCGTCAGAGTTGGTCATGGTAGGGGCAAAGGCACTGATTATGGTCGCCACCTTTTTACCAAATAGGTGGAGCTGTAAGGTCATTAAACGGTCGTTTATCCCCTTGGGTTGGCTTGCCAGTTGGTTGACCAGGTGATTTTTTACTGCAAAACCAACACCAGCATCACGTCTCTCCTCCTGGCCTCGTCCGCTCCAGAAGAATGTGTAACCTGCACCCACTTCAGACACTTGTCCAATATCGGCGATATTATCGGCGATATAAGTCCTGTGGCGATGGGTGAGCGACGAAGCAGCAGGCACGGATATGCTGGAAGCTGTAGCCGCAAACCTGCACACAGGCGGCTCAGGATATTGGTCGTTCCCTCACTGGACCGAAGCAGCAGTGAAGTCCAGCAGCAGCCTGAGTGACTGAGCAGCCCTATTCAGGATCACACTGCTCACCTCCGTAGTGAGGAAAGGGTTAGAAAAGGTACCCTAAACATTGTCTGCTTCAAAATATCCTGGCCAGCCTACCGCAGCTGGCGGGATCCCGTACTTGCGGTCGAAAAACGGAAAGTAAAACAAATAAAATGAAAAAGACCAAAGTGATACCACTCACTGTTGGCGCCTGGAATGTGCGCACCTTGATGGACACATCTGGATCAAAAAGACCTGAGAGACGCACCGCCCTCGTGGGCAGAGAGCTAGCCAGATATAATGTGGATGTTGCTGCCCTTAGTGAGACCCGATTGGCCGATATTGGACGAGTATAGTATAGTATAGTATAGTATAGTATAGTAAAGTATAGTAGAATATTATAGTATAGTATTTCTATAATATGTACTCTTTTTAGGAGATGCTAAAGTACACTTCCTTTTTTTAGGAAATTCTGACAAAAATGCTTTTTATTTCACTTTTAACTTTGGACACTTGAGTGAGTATTGAGGGTGAGTACAGCACATCTTAACTGTACAGTGTAAAAAGAAAATACTATTTAAATCCTTCTATCTTCAGTCATTTTAAAAATTAATGTTTAATTCACTGCTACTTTTAATATTACTTTCGTTGTAATTAATTGTGAAATGTATTAGCAATTTCCAAGGGAAAATTATTTCTACACCAATGTTTGTTTGTTTTCAGTGTAGTAGGTGAGCTGTTCCTCTGGCGCCAATTTACCAAGCAGGATGGTCCCCTGAGTTGTCATGCCACAGTCTGATGCTCTGCAGCTCTCCCAGAGGGAAGGGGGTGGTCAGTAAGAACAGGTCCACACCTCCTCTTTCAAACACTGGCTTATCAGGATCAGTCAGATGATGGGGCTCACATTCTCCCTCCGTACCCTGTAGAGTCACTATGACCTGAAGTAACAAAGGCATTGCAGAGTTAGTATGTAAGAGCACATGAGCAGAATTCCTGAAGAAGAGCTTATGATATATGCACATGCTGACCCGTGATGAAGTGGAGGAACCCATGCGATGACCAGTGCTGACCTTCAGCAAGTAGCAGTACTCAGCAAAGGGATCATTGTCCTCTAGCATTGTAATCTTCACCTTTTAGGGGGAATGGACACAATATATCTTATTTAGCATATATTTGAGTTTATGATAGAGCTCTCAAGCACACAAAGCAAATGTGAGTTTGCTAAAATATTGACTAAATATATATTTGGCTGTTTGGTTAATATTATCTAGTAGCCTGTGTGGCTTTAATTACTTTATCGGGAAAGTAATTTTCAGAAAAGTTTATGATTATAATTATTTTTAATACATTTTATAAAAGACATTAAATTTTCTTAACATTACGCACATTTTAAATATTTTTTTCATTATAATAGCATGTTGATGAAAGGTGTACTGTACAATAACCATAAGTATTTCTGAAGTGCAAATTTTACTCTTTTTTTTTTTTTTTTTTCAGAAAGTTAAGAATGAATTTTATATTACTGGTAGTATTTCAAGATGGACACTTATTGGACTAAAGCAACTCAGCTTTACTTGTTTACCAATACATAATTTCTTCGAAAAGTCTTAAATGTCTTAAATATGACACAGACTTTTGAGGAACCATCTCTCAATCATCATTCATTGTCAGCAGAACTTTGATCTTAAAACTATGCATTTAAATGTCATTTGAATTATTGGAGAGAAATAGAGAGACAACTAATATTTACATGCATTTTATATAAGTAGACTTTTTTGGTCATATAAATAATAACATCTGCACTAAATTGAGTATTTTTGCTCAGTTTGGCCCTCTGAATAAAACCAATGTTTTTTCCTCGTTAGATATGAGCTCCTACATCATACTTATGGATCATAAAAGTCTCATCAAGTAATACAAAACTTAAAACATAAATTATGTATTTATTTTTTATTTTATTTTTTTATTGTAAGTTAGTTTGTTTGTCTAAAGGTTCAATAAATTGTTCCACTTTAAAAACATTAGATGATTTCATATGTCAGGATCTACAGGGTTAAGAAAGTAAACAGGCTCATTTGTCATGTTGACATTAAAACAAAGAACACAATAATTTGTAAAATAGTAAATAGTAAAGTTAGACAGACCTTAGTTGTGTCCTGTAGGTCCTTCCTGCGTGCCCATGCCGCTATCAAGATGTAAGCTATGAAAATTGCCACAATAAAGCACACTACCACTGGGTTCTCTGCAAAGTTGGAAAACAGCTCAGCAGCCTTGGACGCATCTACCATATTGGGCATGACAAAGAAACTGCTCCCAAAAAAGGTTAAATGGGTACACAGACACTGTGTAATATTGGGGGTTGTTTTAGGGCCAACCTAAAGAATAAAGAAATCAAGCATAGAGTGTTATCTGACACAGTGAAACAGTCTGTGATGGACTGACAGATGCAGAGGTCACTTCAAATCTTAAAACATATTATTAAAAATATTTACCGGCAGATGTAGAAGCTAACTGCATTTAATATAAATGTAATATATATATATAATTAGTCCTTTCAAATGATTACTCCTGATTAATCTAATCCAAAATAAAAGTTTTTGTCTATATAATATAAACGTGTGTGGTATTTTTATATTTATTATGTATATATAGACACATTCATACAGCATATATTTTGAAAATATTAATGTATTTACATGTGTACATTTATATTAATATAAATTCTATCATATATAAATATAATAAATATATAAACGTAACATATTTTCTTAAATATATACATGCATGTGTGCGTATTAACATAATAAATATGCACAGTACAGTACACAGGTCAGTTGTTTACATATCATGTAAACAAAAACTTTTATTTTGGATGCGATAAATCGCGACTAATCATTTGACAGCTCTAATACTGTCACACACACACACACATACACACACACACATATAATTTAAATGCAATTAACATGCAGTTAAGTGTCAGAAGACATTAGATAAATTTTTCACTTACGTATATAACTCCCAAAGTACTCATTTTTAAAAGTATGTTAAAGTGTACCTCTTTTTTCACAAAGGAAATTACCTCTTTTTTTTTATTTATCACGTTACGAGCTGTATGGAAGCCAAATCACTTTTTTTGTTTTTAATTAAATTAAAAAAATTAGCAAACCCCTGTATTCAAATCATAACTTTACTTAAAACACTCACTCTACACCCATAGTCACTCCAGTTGGCTTTCGTCTGTTGCCAGAAAATGCACTGAGCAGTAATGGATGTGATTGTTACTGATGCATTTATAGACTTCACTCCCGGAGAAACAACAGGTCGTATGAGAAGGTTATAAACACCCACATCTACTGCCATGTCACTGGGACCCAGGACCCATGTGTACCTTTCATCTGTGTGAAAAGATTAAGAAAAGTACAAAACAGTGTCGGACACATTTCACATCAAGAACGATTGTATTGTTCCACGCAAATGATTCACCTTGTGTATTTCCTTGTTGAGGAAGTGTAACCTTGGCTACATTGTTATCATTGGTGGGTTGGGTCTCATAACCCAGCAGTAAGAGAAGTGTTAAATCTTCAGAGGGTTTGAACTTTATAACCAGAGTAATGTTCGGGGTGGTTATATTGATGATCGAAGTGCTGAAGTTTCTCAGATCTATAACGGAGCTGTTCACCGCTGTGTCCAGCCTGGGTAATAAGATCTGCAGAGTTAGATAAAGTGGAATTACATTAGGTCCCAGTAAAATTATTATTTACACCTTTTGATAATACAGTCTCAGGAAAAATAAAAGGTACACTGTCACTGGGGTGGCACCCTTTCAAAAGGTATAAAATGTCATTTTAAAGTACTAATATATGTAACATTTAGGGGGAAATAATGTACAAAAGATGTAACTTTTATAGATGATATGTGATTGAAGTTAAAGTCATTTCCGTTCCCCAAATGTATGTCCATTATTTATTTTACTCAAGGAAGTTTTTGGACAAAAGACACTACAGGCAAAAACTATTTTAAAATGTTGAGATTTTTGAACTATTCTGCTTCCATAACCTGACTTATTTCAGGCTGTGAAAAAAAAACCTTCACAATACACATTTAAGTATTTATTTCATTGCAGGTTATCTATTCTTATCTGCAGATGTCAATTATAATACATATTTTAAAGGCAGTTTTCTCACAATGAGAATTGAAGAACCACTTTACATTAGTGTATTTAAGAACTATGTACATGCATTTAAATCAATAACTTGATATAATGCACTTACTACTAGTTACGTGTTTTTTACATTTGACTTTTATTTAAAAATAAATACCTGCATGTAATAATAGCAGTAATGAATTTGTCTAAATACATCTTAATTACTCTTTTTCGTTATGTGGTGTAACTATTGAATTTAATAAAATTCTATAGTTACACCACACCTACATTATTTTCTCCATACAAGTATATCGTTAAAGACCAAATGTTGCAGTTTTATTCCTTTCTATATTCTTTAAGCTTGTTTATATAAAGTACCATTCACCTGATTTAAATAATTTTTTTAAAACATTTTTATGTATATTTTTTTTTACTCAATTTATGTTCTGGAAATATTTGCAGATTAGTGCATGTTTTAATAGACAATGCCTAATTTGCATATTTTTATGTATTTATTTATTTATTTTTAAACTTGTAATACAAAGCAAAGTCTTAATGTACTTTGATTAACCAACTGGGGAAGTCATATCTATTTGTTAAAGTAATCTGTTAGTTTGTACACCTGCAGTGTGTTGCCTTGAACCAGTTTGAAAAGTTACTTTTGAATTATATTTGCTTGTTTTGTTATCATATGCTAGTGGCCCAGAAATTGCACACTTCATCTTCACAGTTCCAGCTGCTGTCAAGAGGTCTTTCATCTTTTTACCTCAATCTCCTCCGTGAGGTTTTCCACAGGAATGCCAGAGCCGTTTGTTTGGGAGAGGGACAAACCGGCCACAATGCTATGAATGGTCTGACCTTCAATCCATGGATCAATATTAAAATGTGTCATCTGTGAAAAGTGGACATGTACGCATGTTGCATTATAAGATATATGTGTAAAGAATATATAACATTAGTCCAGCATAAAATAAAGTATATAATATTGTATCTATGTTACTGTCACAAGTTTTGAATCTTTCTTGACCAAATGTAAAAAAAAAATTTAATCCGTTTCCTCCAACTTCATAAAACTTGCCGTATCTTCACTGAAACCTGCTATCAAACACATTTCTTATCTATGAAACTTAAATTTAAACTTAATTTAAACTTCATATGAAATGCATGATATGAAAGGTATATAATATATCACAATAGATCCATAAGTGAGCAAGAGATAAAAAAAAAAAGCTCATCTCTAATGTTCTGAAAAATATAATTTTTAGGGGAACTATTCCTTTAATGTAATAAAATATAAACATTTCTAATGACTAGTAAGAGCTAGATTCAGAATGAAAGATTATTATAAATCTAACTCTTTTTGCTATACCTTAAAAAGTCTAGGGTGCAGGTCAGATAAATGATCTAATTTGATTTTGTATTACTGATGTTTTTGGGGCTTGCAGTAGCTCGTAGTGACTGAAAAACACTCACTTTCACATCCACTGGGTCATCAACCGGCAGAATATCAGAGCCCAGATTCGGAAGCTTGAATCCAGCTAAACTGTTTTCAACGTGGAAGGGCTCTTTGTGGAGGTTAGCTGGCGATATCCTTACCATTCAAAATAATAATAATAATAAATAAATATTCAAAATGCATAAAATGTTCTCAATGACCAATTAAATTTTTTCACTGACCATAAAGCATTTCATTGATTTTGAATGTCCTACCTGTTGACGTAAATATTGACATTAGGAGAGGAGATGATGATGGGCTCCAGATCAGGGGTTTTATTTGTTAGCAGGAATGACTGCACGGAGTCCACCATCGTGAGCAAATACTCAGAGATGTCGCTCTGAAAGACAATGAGAACATCAGCAGATTTCCTGATATAGTTAACTGTGTTTTGGAACATAATAGCTGCTAACAAACCAGCGACCTTGTCATAGTTTGACTTAAAAAGATATACTTTGCTCTAATTTATTAATTTATTATAAATTATTATTTTTTAAATTAAATAAAAGGTAAAGTTCAAACTTTAAATTTTAATCAAAAATATTTCTTTCTTCACAATATTTCTTTACAAAGACGAAAACATTCATAAAAAGTACAAATATTTCTTTATTATAGGGACCATAATATACTTGATCAATAATTTTTCTTTAGATATTAAATCAAAATGTTTCTGAATAGGTAGGTAAATGTATTTTTTGCTGTTGTTGTTGCATTTTTACTTAATTTCACTGTAGTTGAATACTGTAGTATTTTCGCTTAAGATAAAACTGAAAACATGCTGCAAATGCATAATTTAGTTGACCTACTTCAATTATCTTTTGAATTATCTCTGTCCATTCCTTATTCTGTTAGATTATTTTTAATGATCAAATATTGAGTAACAAAAATGCTTTCTATGTTTTATTTCTAACAAGATAAGAATGTTTGACTGAAATCATAATGTAAAACCTGATACTTATCTAACAAAAAATATCTAAACCTTGACAAAAAGTAGTTTTTTTATAATGTCTAGATATAGATCTAAATGCAAAACCCGAAGAAAGCATGTCTAAAAACAAGAGGAATCCAAATGTCTCTGTATATATCTACACAGGGTGCTAATACGCAGTAATAATACTGCTTACACAGCGTTACACACTTTTTTGTTGTTTAATGCCTCCAGATGGCCCAATTCTCACCTCAAAAATGGATTTTTAATTCCTTCACTCTATTTTAATGTGAAAAATTATATTTATTAAAAAAATAGTAAACGAAAATAAAAATAAATATATGAATTGTACTGGAGAAAATAGCTAATTAAAATATGCATACTATCATAAAATTCCCCAAACATAATAAATACTAATAAAAATATATTATTGAACAAAAATATTTCACATTGATTTATGAAGTTACATTTCAAGGCTTTTGTCACTTTTGACAGTGAAGAAGGCAAGTGTGACTTTTAAACAAAGAGGGCCAGAACAAAAATTTGTATTTTAATTGTTATAATGGGGAGTGTTACTAACTTCAAATAAATGAGATGGTTGTACTATTTTTTTTAATCTGTTTTCTTATTTGATCTGATTTGTTAGTCAGCCAATAGCCACCAGATTATTTTTCAGAAGAAGTTACCTCTTTGTCCTTATCAAAGGCAGCGAGAATTTGACTCGAGGACACAACGAGGAGGTTGGCTATTTCAGCTCGTGCAGTGATGTTTTCCAGACTGATGGATTTGAGGGATTTACTGAGAACATCTAGAACACAACCAGCACTCTCCTGTGAAAGAAAAGTGCCTTGTAATGCAGCAGTAGTGTTGAGCACATACTGTATATAGTGATGTGTTTGGTCAGAGAATACTACCTGAGCATTAACATTCACATTGTCCGTATCTCCAGTCATTTTTGACAAAACATGAGCAAAGTCCAGCACTTCTGTTTGCTGCTGGAGTGGCTCTTCTAAAGTTGCACATATGTCTGAAAGAAGATCCTCTCTGAACTGCAAGTGGAAAATGGATGTTATATGATTAGATATTACATACATACACAAATGCAAATTAAGTATTTTTTTTATCCTTCTTTTTTTTTTACCTCTTGTGTGTAACCTGATCCACCAAATATATTCAGTTTAGTATTGATGGAGTCCTTGAGGTGATTCTTGTCCATCCTTACCCAGGAATATTCAATGGTTTTCTTCACATCATAAGTTATGCCACTTTCTTCACCTAAACCATACATAAATAGTTATTATATGCACTTTATTCATAGTTGTAATACAATACCTTCTATAATCATAAAATGTGAAATCGACGCACAAATCATTACTACGGTGGCGTCCTTCTTGAAAGATCGAATCGTTGAGGCTTTGATTTCCAAATGGTCTTCATTTCGTCCGTTTATTAGTTTCAGGGCCTTTTTGTTTGGGCAGTCTTTCTTATTATTGCCTTTCTAGAAACAGAACAATGTGAAAATTATTACAAAAGAATTGAGAAGCATTTGTATATCATGCCAAAAGTGTAAAACAGTATCACATTTTTATTCTGTATATAGCAAAATTGAAAATAAAATCATTACATGCTTTTGAAACTGCACTTACTCCGTGTTTGTTCCCATTACTGCCATCTTCCACATACCAGTACCATTTCTTGTCTGAACAGCTAGTAACACTTACACTCAGTGTGATTTCGTCATGATAAGTAATTGAATCACAATTTTGGCAGCTGGGAAGTACAGACACAAACAGATCCACTTTCTTTATATTCTCCATCCACCACAAGATATGAAACCCTCAGCAAGTTTAAAAATATATATATTTCAGGGTTTAATGTAATGGAAAATAAAGGTCACAAAAATTTGTCTTACGTGATCAGAAAACTGCCTTGAGTTGTGTCAGGATAACAAATCCATTCTTCATGTGAATCACCCCTTTTAACTCTTTTGTGAGTGTCCTGTCTCAAAGTTAAAGAGTACTTGTAGAAAAGGTTTACAAATGCAGCATTTAGGAATTCAATTTTAATCAGGAATCAATCAATTAGGAATCAATTTTAGGAATAAAGTGTTCTGTTTCCACAAGTAAACCAACCGACCGCTAAAGTTTCACCTGTTTCAGCTATTGTTTTTTTTTTTCAGCATGGAAATGGTAAATAATATTTAGCAGGTTGAGTGGTCGCAATGGTTTGAATCACACTGATTGTAACAGGGTGATTGGTCGCAGTGGTTTCAATCACATTCACACTCTCTCTGAACTAATCAGAACTTAGCAGGACCTGTTGCCCAATAGGGTGTCTGGCAGGGCTGTATTTGAGTGATTGAAGACACAGATGTCTTTGCCTATCTTTTGGACTGACTGTGCTCCTTAATGTGTGTGGAGATTGGGGTCTATGTTTATGAGGTTTTGTTAAATTTATGATTATATGATTATATGATTCTCATGGTTAATCTATATTTCTTTAAGTTTTGATAAAGATTTTCATTTTTGCTGAAACTTTGATTTGTTAAACTTTGTTTTTTTTTGTTAGGCTCTAGGCAGCCATTAAGTCCCCTTTGCTGCCTAGAATTGCCTTGGTCTCTTCTTGTGTGCTGTGTTTTAACTTGTTTGCTTATTTTTATTTTATTTTTTTATCACAGTGTGTGTGAGTGTTCACGTGTGATTGGGGAATCCTTCCCTGAGATCCCACACCCCTTGACCCTACCTCTCCACTGGTAAGGCCTCAGCACTCATTTCCCCTATTTTAGGGAGTATGGTATCTTATACTTTTATTTTAGTAATTGTATGAATAAAATGGTCTTTTAACGGAACTACATCTCTGGTTTCATGCATGATTCAAACCTGTGTGCTTTTTGTATTTTGGTGGTTTAACTGAGTTAGTCAAATCCTATTCTCGGTGTGAAATTCCCCGGGTGGCGTTGCCGGTAAAAGTCCTACGCGCCACAAATATAATGAGAATCACTCAAACTACTACATAGATTTTGAGACTAGATTCTGTTCAGTATTTTCAATAAATGTTGTATGTAACCAGTAAAAAGTACCTGAATTTCAGTACCTTTATGCCTAAATGTCACTGAAAACATATCTTGTCATGATAGAGGAAAAGTGTCATTAACACAAAATAATTTTTGCCCTCTTTAAAGTGAATAAATAAAAGTACAAAGTGAAAACTGATCACCTCAAACAAAGAATCGTCGCCACCAGCATCTGCAGATCTTTCCACGATAACATGAGAGGGTTCTGTATTATGAAAATACACATGGTTTGAGAATTATTTAGTGAAAGGAACCAGCAGTATTATTACTACAGTATGTTCTCTATCCACCTTATTTTAACGTGTGTAAGTTATTTAATCTGCTTGCTTGATGTGCAAACTAGTATTTGTCATATTTTAATGTATTATCATAATCATAAACTCACTGGTTTGTATAGTGCAATAGTAACCTTTTATTAAACGTTGTTGTTTTTAGTTAGATGTTAATGAATCAGAAGTTCTAAATAAATAAGTTGGTTAATAAGTTGGATCAATATAAAACAGCTCTCACTGTCTTTGCAGTGGTATTCCACCATCAGGTAGCTTCCCAGTGCAGGACACGGCTCTCCAAAAGATGATACATCTGCCACAGCCGTGCAAAACTGCTGTCCGTTACAGAGCGCTTGCATGGAGGACAAACAAACCTCATCATTACTATTCATTACTGCAGACAGTCAATACAACATTACTGAGTTATAGTGAAAGAACAGATGCAGAGCTTCTCAATGCTCTTCAAACACTCAGCACTCAAACAACAATACTAACATTAAAGCAGTAGAAGAACTGAACTGTTTTCATAAAAAGATCCTCTGTAAATATTTAAAATAAGTTCACTATTCTCCTGCCCAGTTATGAGACTTTTTCAGGTCCATTAGTAGCTATTGAGTACTACTGTATATGTATATCAACACATTGTTCGGTTTGTTTTTCTGCGTTACATCTGTTATGATGTATCCTGCTGTAATACTAAACCTCAGCTTTGGCAGGAGCTCTATATATTCATAAAAAAAAAAAAAACAATCTCACTGAAGCTGTTCAGATTATATATTGTTTGCTCTGCATTCATATTAAAAGAAAGAAAAGAAAAAGAGCATCAGTTCACAAGCACCACACAAAGGCATTTTCTGTCCTCTTCAAGTGGAGACAATGAGACTCATTAGTGGTTTTCATTCTCGAATGACCTACTGCATGCACTTAAAAACCTGTTAAAATGATTGTTGCTGTCTCATGGTACAGTACTGGTACTTTACACAGAACACAGGTCAAGATAATATTTAGAATACACACACACACACACACACACACACACACACACACACACACATATATATATATATATATATATATACCGTATATTTATATATGAGTCTATTATGCTCACCTGCATTTATTTGACTAATAATACAGCATATATATATATAAAACATTTAAATAAATATTACACTTTAATATATTCTAAAATGTAGTTTATTTGCATGATGCAAAGTTGAATTTCCAGCAACCATTACTTTCTCCATGCCCTTCATGACACTATGATGAATTGAATTAAATGTCAAAAGAACAGCACTTATTTGAAATGGAAATCGTTTGTAGTATTAAGTGATCTTAACAAAGTATATTCTTAAAGCTTTAGTTTAAAACTTAAAGTATTAAGGCCATTACATTTACTGTAGAAAATATATTCTAATAGATAACGGTTAGTTTTTACTCAGTTTTGATCAAATAAATGCAGCCTTGGAGAGCATAAGCAACTTTGTCCAAAAACAATTTAAAATATATATAATATTCCAAATATTCCAATATTTTTTTCCGAATACTATGGTGCTACAAAAACATGATAAGAACTAGCTCTTTTTGTTTAATCTTGTGTTTAGTTTTGGCCAGTACCTGCTACTTCATCCAGCACACTGACCCAGCTACACTCCGCCAGAGAAGCTGTGAGGGAGCTGGAGATGTTACTCCTGCAGTAATGTGATGTCTTCCTGCCATAGTAGCTCTGATCAACCTCGATCACCTGATCTGAGCCACAGTGCAGGATAGTGCTGTCCGTACAGGACAGGGAGCGTCCCAATTCTGCAAAAAAGAGAAAAGGAGAACTATTAACATTGACTATTCTTTTTTTTAAGTATGTATATATCATGTTTTCTCATAAAACTGCCTTTAAGCTGTTCAAAAGAAAATTATATTCATTTTTACTTTTATATGCATACTATGGACATACCACAGACCTCTCAAAATGGAGTTCCATTTTTTTATTGATGCAGTTCAGTATTATTATGCTTATTCAATCTTGTCTTTTTTCATTTTATTTGAATTAAACTAATGAGCATGCTAAAATAGTCAAACATAAATTAAAATTCTGCATAATTATATAAAAATACTATATAATACTCACCAAATTCACAGATGAAATAGAATTCCTGACTAGAGTTGCTTGTTGTCTTCCAGTGGAATCCAGAGTCTGTGTTGATGTAGCCATAGCCAGTCTCCAGCATCGCCTCACTGAGCCAGTTTGAGTAACTCACATCTGAACCATCTAACCAGATCAAGACACCTGAATACAGAAAAGTCAATGCAGGTACAATTATTTCTTTTTTATATTAATATGTCAGCAGGTCTATGCACATGACAATATAGGCCTAAATTTAAGATTCATGTTTTGTTTTGTTTTTATTTCTGCACTCAAAAATCATGGCATTTACTATTAACTATTAGAATATATTATATATTATTATAAAAAAGTATTTTCAAAAATTCATTTATTTGAGTGGCTTAAATCTTTTAACTGAGAAACATCCATTCACTTAAAAAGTATGAACATGGTTAAAATATGTCTAGCTGTGGGGCAAGCAGTATTTAATTAGTTAAAATGTGTGATATTTAAGCTAAATGAATTCATTGATGATAAAGATATAGCTGATTTCATTTATTTATGACTGACAAATATACATCACATTATGCACACACATATTAGTGTGTTTATTTTAAAACTGTGCAATCCAAATGGATGGAAAATTTACAAGCAATTCAAGTTTGAAATTTAGCCCTAAATATTTGATGTGTTACAAATTCTAATTTATATAAATACCATAATATTTAAACTACACTATTGCTGGACAGCCTTAATTCAAGCTTTCACAATAATCTACGCTGATCACATACCTTGCGAGTCCCGAGTGAGGTTGATGGAGGTAGACACCAGTCCTATCCACCAGTCCTGCTCCGACTGCAGGTGTTTTTGTAGAAACTGCTGGGTTTCATCATTCTGGATGAAGGCCAGGTGCCCACCGTCCCGCTCACACCAAGCTTGAGCGTTGAGAAAACTGCGCTGCAGGGCCACAAACTCATAGCAGGAGCTTTCAAATGCCTGCTGATTTTCTGAGCAAGAAAGCCCTTCACTAACTGCTTGGCCACATGCTGAGATGATATTTATCACGATCAAATATAGCAAAGTAAAGAGTCTGCCATCCATCTCTAGTCTTTACTCTCTAAGACTAGAAAATGAATCCTGGTGATTTCCTCTTTATAAAGGGTTTTGAGCCCTGCCAAAAATACACCAGCTTCCCAAATAACAACTGAATCCTTCTTGTTGACTGGCTCTCAAACAAAAGCCAGTAATGCAATAGCCTAATGGATGCATATTGTGTTTTTACACAAAGGCAATGTTCATTTAGATCAAGAAGATAAGCCAGACTAAACCCACAGTGACGCAGAACACAGTGGCACATACATCTGACAGACGTTCTAGAAGTTAGTGTAGCTCCAGGATAGAATTTCATTAAGGTAAACTGACTGAATACATTTGTTTAGATCAAATAAGAATCATGGAGAGTTATTTTGATATTCAGAACTATGCAGTATTGTGTCAGAATAAAGTGCTAAAAAATTAAGAATAGTTTTATTCTATTAATCACAATAGTCTTAAAAAGTTTTTTTTTTCTTTTAGAGTCATATAAGATAATTTTCAATAAGATTATGATAGATATCAAAGTGTTACTGTTTCTCATTAAGTCTACATTTTTATTGCTATAGCCTATATACAGTATGAATACCCATTCATGGAATAATGTGATAAAATGTTCTGTTCTCTAGGATGAAGTGTCATTAATTACCATATGTTAAAATTACACACCATCATACCATATGAAATCGCAAAGGTCATGATTTTATTTTTAGTCCATGTCCAACAGATGTACTGTAACATTGATTTCATGTAGTAACTAAAGAATCACCACAATATGAGTTTGTGGTGTTTAATTTTATTATTATTATTAGTATTATTATTATTATTATTATTATTTGACTGAAATATTTATTAAAACTTTATCAAAAATCAGTTGAATTTTGATTCAGACCACAATCAGATTTTTGATCCAGAACATGTTATTTCTCTTTAAACCAAGCAGACATCTTTTGTCTCCTCTCAGTGATCAGGTGTATGACTCCCATCATAGTACACCACCAGCACTCAGCGTCAATGTGATTGAGAACCATCTGCACATTGGTGCTGGTGAAGAAAATGAGAAGCCAATGAGAGTTTTGAGAAGCTGCTCTCCCTGAAATCCATTTAATGGAGCAGGTGCTTAGACCAGGCGACGATATAGGAGAGAAAAGTAGAAGGTAAACCAAATAACAATTTGAGATTGTGTGAATGTTCACAGTTTACTAGAGCTCTGCACATCAAAAAAAAAAAAAAAAAAAAAAAAAAAAAAACTAGATGAGTATCCATTAATAGAAATCAAATTCATGAATTAGGGGAGTTTTTTCTGTTCCCAAAGATGAAGAGTCCTTAATTGCCACATGTTATCTACAATCTTCATGATATGAGTGTTCAATATTAAGTTATTATATGTTTAGAAGATCCTTTAGTTTGTTATTCCCCTCTTTAGATCATATTTTTCTGCAGTCCATTTCCTGGTCTGTAGAGGAATCTGTTTCCAGTGATCTCGAAGAACTTCCTCCTAAAGATGAGCAGGTTCAAAACTCTCCAGCACCAGTCCACCACAGTCGAGTCAGTCCAGAATCAGCTCACAATGACAGAGTGGATTTGACCACTGAGGGTGAGTTTACTGCCCCAAACATTACACAAACTACTGTTTGATATTTTATAGATTTTGTGGTATGAATTACGCATCACACTTGTAGGACTTCTAGTGACAAGTTAAACTGATGTCCTGTATACCATATTTGCTTTGGATGCAGCAAATAATTTTTTTTTTTTTTACTGAGAAAACTGTAGAAGTTTATGCTTAGACATCAGACAAAATCTATTTTCTTTAGGCACAACAGACTACTGCCTGTCTGAATACTACATTGACCACAAGTACCAAGGGAAACCAAATAATATATGGTCTTTTTGAGTTCTTCTGTTCACGTTGGTGTGAGGACACTACCCAGAGCCCAGAGACATAGAGATAATTGATCACAGCGTCTGGTCTAAGCCTGACTTGTCAAGCGGTAAGATACAGTTCATCACAACTAAGCAGACGAAGTGTAATTGAAATCATAAAAAACAAGGAGGTGAAAGTAACACCTGGGCAAAGTGGTTTTATAAAAGATTGATAATACTGAAAATTTAACTGATTTTCTAATTTTGAAGTATAGAATAGTCAAATGATTGTTGTGAATAAAAAAAATAAATAAATTATTTGGCGACTAGCTCATCACCCGGACGCTGCATTTAGTCATTATCTGCTGTCAGGCCTAAAAGATGGTTTTAAACACAGCTTAGAATGCTCGCTCTCCTAAAACATCACATATAATAATCTTCAATCCACCGTCATAGAACCTGGAGTAGGGTGAGCACCTGCTAATAGGCCCAAGGGGGCACAAGGGGTATGTTTCTGAGGGACAATGTGGGACACTGCCTTGCGCCGTCTACCCCATGGGCAGACTCACTGATAGTGGTTTACCCATTTCTAGCACATACCACCTTACATGGTATATTAATAATGCCATATTCCCCTAAACATGTGTAATTGCTGATGTACTGTATGCTTATGACAGAATCGACAATCCTGACCTGGAGTTGTAAACAAACTGATCAAAAAAGAAGTTGAGTCAGGCTTCATGATCAGCCCATTTGCCAGGGCTCCATTTAAATGTAAGTTTTGTATTGGAGTGGCTACAAAAAAAAAATTATCGGGTAAAAAATGCCTAATAATCGACCTGTCAGCCCCTCACAATTCCCCGTTCCCAAGCATTAACAGCTTGAACTCTCTATGATTTTTCACTTAAATACTACGACACAGATCAGGCTATTGACATAATCAAAATTACAGGTCGGGGTGCTTGGCTCATGCAGCCCATCCATCCAGATTCATGGCACCTATTTGGAGTTCGCTGGCTCGGGAAATATTATTTTGCTTTACGTTTAACTTTTGGATTTAAAAGCAGCCCTAAAATTTTCAACATGCTATCAGAAGCCGGCCGCTGGATTTTGGCGAACAACTACACTATTGCCCAACTCATTCACCTGCTAGAAGATTTTTTAATAATCTCACCCCCCAATGCCATCCCAGCCTTTCACATCCTCACAGTCCAAAACGTTTTTTCTGAGCTAGGAATTCCTATCGCAGAGGAAGAAACCATGGGCCCTGCAACATCCATTAAGTTCCTAGGAATTAATTTGGATTCAAACTAATTCCAAGCATCCCTGCCCAAAAAGAAAATTTTTTCTACTCTCATTGAAAAAAAAAAAATTGGGTAACACTTTAGAATAAGGTTCTATTAGTTAATGTTAGTTAATGTATTAATTAACATGAACAAACAATGAATAATACATTTATTACTGTATTTATTAATCTTCGTTAATGTTAGTTAATGAAAATACAGTTATTCATTGTTAGTTCATGGTAATTCACAGTGCATTAACTAATGTTAACAAGCTCAACTTTTGATTTAAATAATGCATTAGTAAATGTTGAAATTAACATGAACTAAGACTTATAAATGCTGTAGAAGGATTTTTCTTGCTTAGTTCATGTTAACGGAAGTAGTTAACTAACATTAACTAATGGAACCTTATTCTAAAGTGTTACCAAAAATTGTTCAAAATGCAAACTCCTATCCCTGCTTGGACATTTAAACTTCGCAATGTGCATCATTCTGCACTTTGTGCATCTCCCTTTATATTGCATCTCTTCTCACTCGCGTCCTCCATTCAATCGCTAGAGGACCTCATTTCCATAACTCAAGCATGTAGCTATGAACTCAGGCTAAGGTTAACATTTCTAAACCAGTGGAACGGCCTATCCTTTTTCTATAACAACTTTGTTTTTTTCCTGACCGATATCCCACTGTATACAGGCGCCGCCCCCTCCATTGGCTACCAGCCAATAAGTACTGCTCGACACTTTGTTTATCCTAGCATTTTTTGGTTTTCTCAGATGCTCGGAACTTGCCATCACTTCTAAATTCGACCCAAAAATCCATCACACCATCTCAGACTTATCAGTATTAGATGTTGAAACAATTTCATATTTGATTAAACAAAGACCGAACAAACCAAAAAAAGTTTATTTCATCTACATTTTTAACCTCTCATCGCCAATCCAACCATACCAGTCAATTCTGGCATATTCGCAATGGAGAAGCTCTCAGGCTAAATCTCCTCTGGAACCCCTATTCATAGACGAATCCAAAAAACCTGTGGCACGTTTTTGATTCCAGAAACACCTCAAATCTGTTCTCCAATAGTCAGGCATTCCAGTAAAGAATTTTTCAAGTCACTCATTCCATATTGGGGCAGCAACTTCGCCAGCCCCAAAAGGCCTCTCCCAACAGCAGATCCAAGGCCTTGGGAGATGGTCCGCAGATGCTTTCCATAGCTATATCAGGACCAACCGATTCCACATTAAAAAAAGCTCACCAAACCCTTATTGAATGAAAAAACAGCTGGACATGAAAACACGCTGGAGAGAGGTAAGCAGGATAATCGTTCTTAGAGTTAGCAGGTAGCTATTGACCTAGTTGCGAACAAGACCAGACGGTGACTGAGTGTGTGTGTGTGTGTGTGTGTGTGTGTTTTGTAGGAGTGGTGTTTTGCAGGTGGATGAGGAGCAGGTGGGAGTGATTAGTATTCTGGTGAGGGCGTGCGTTGTGATTGGTTGGTGTTGGAGCCTGGCGTGTCTGTTACAGTGAGTGTTATGACAATGCTAATATTAGAACATTCAAATAGGAAAATATAACCAAGTGAAAGTTTATAGGCCTAAACGGTGAGTGAAATTCACATATTCACTAAGAGGCTGTAATAATTGACCAATTTAATCTTTTAGTAATGAAGCAGAGGAAGGGGAACACAATCAGTACTCGGGCGAGGGCTCCCTCTGCTGGCGTGGCGTTACACTTTTGTGAGGATCCACAGCTTTTGAAAAAATGTATTAATAACAATTTAGTGACATTTTAAAATGATAAATGCCAATTTATAATGTCATATTTTTGAGCTAGAGGATTTCTTGTAATATTCTGTGATTATTCAACTCCTATTCAACATTGCTGTTTTAGTTCCCTTATTTGTATGTTAGTTATGTTAAAACATAACAAAGCCTTTGGAATATTTATAACAAAACCTAAACTGTTACTGATATTTATCCCATGTATATGCTAAAGTTGAATATGACCTTATCAGAAACAAATATGGCCAAGTCCAGAGCTCTTTCAAAAGCTATAGAAAAGGAGTTATTTTATTATTTTCAAAGACACTTAAAGTCATGAGATACAGTTGGCAGCTTTGTTCATATGTTTAAAGGAGTCATATCATGTGATTTCAGTTTTTCCTTTCTCTTTGGAGTTTTACAAGCTCTTGGTGCATAAAGAAAATCTGTAAAGTTCAAAAGAGATATTCTTTATCAATTTTAAGAGTCAACCACACCCCCCCTAAAACGGCTCGTTCTAACACGATCCCAACATCTCTACGTCACTATGTAGGAAGATTTGCATAATGCTGCCCAGATGTTTACGCAGAGAAAGAAGACATACCTTTTATTCTCATTGTAGTATTGTTGTTGCTGCGCCATGTTGTATAGACACTGTGCGTTTGGTTGTGAAAGCAAAACTACTTTGTTTGGCCTTTCAAAAGATAATGCTATATGATTCGTCATGCCTGGAGCTGATCCGTGCTGGTTGCTGAGGAAATACATCAACTTTGCACTGTGGATCGCTGGATTGGCTTTCACCGTGGACAAAGCGGAGACCCGTTGGGGTCGTCACATGTGGTTGCCGTAAGCCCAGTGGATGATCCTTGGCACGCCATCCTCAAGCCGGCCTCTGCTTATTCTAGGCCACGGCTCACTCAAGGCCCCGATGTGTGATGCTGTTTCGCTGAGAAAGCGAAACTACTCGGTTTGGCCTTTCAAAAGAGGACACAACTAGAATTCATGTAGGCATCACGTTTATAGCGGGATATAATGTTATTGTCTTGTCGCTCCGGCTGGACAGGGCATCACAATATGTTAAGGGGTGTAACATTTCGTCACATGCTTGATATATTCAGCCAATCAAAAACGCTCTGGATAGCTGGCCAGTCACAGCACACCTCACCTTTCAGACCGTGTAAAAATCAACGCATCTCAGAAGGTGGGGAGAAAAAATGTATGCACA
This sequence comes from Carassius auratus, assembly GCF_003368295.1. Taxonomy (NCBI): domain Eukaryota; kingdom Metazoa; phylum Chordata; class Actinopteri; order Cypriniformes; family Cyprinidae; genus Carassius; species Carassius auratus. The sequence goes on from NC_039274.1 coordinate 22,726,483, forward strand.
GTATGTGGAAAATAATGTTTTTTTTTTTTTTTTACCTTAAACAGCATAAACACATTTCATTACACCAAATACACAAAATAATGTTCTTATTAGCACCATCATATGTCCTCTTCAAAATAGGTTTTAATAGAAAACCATTGAGGGTATTAAAAATAAAGCACAAAGTCATCAAGGGGAATAAATCTTTGCTCAGAGCAATGAAGAAAAATCCTAATTTCACTGGCAAAGACTTGCAAAATGACCTAATGAATGGAAAAAAAAAACATTTCAAATGCAGAGTGTAAGAAGAACAATAGAAAAGAATAGCCTTCCTCTTGGTGCATCTTGTCGAATCTTGACCAAGAAGAACATCAAAGGCTGATTTAAACATGCTATTATTTATTTGGATAGACCTGTGGAGTTCTGGAAGAATGTTTTATGGAGCTTGTTATATTGAATGTTTTATGGACCCACAGATCCGCAGTATGTCTGGTCCAAAAATGCAAGGCTAATGAGCAGAAGAGCACCACGGTCCAGCATGGAGGTGGACCTGTCTTGTTATGGGGCTATTTTCTGTGGCAAGAAGTGGAAATCTTGACTTTATGAAGACATCATGAATTATTTGAAGTAGGCAGCAGGCTATTTTGGCAAAGACTCTGATACCTTCAGAAATTAAACTTGATGATCAGTGGACTTTCCAGCAGGACAATCATCACAAAGTGATTGGCCTGTGTTCAGCCTGCAGATATAAATCTCACTGAAAATATTTGGTGGGATTTGAAGAAAGCAGTGGCAACATGAAAACCAAAGATTATCAGTGATCTTCAGAAGCGTGTATGTACTTAAATGCAACATTTCACTGGAAAATAAAAACAATTCTATACAAAATTTTATTCATTTTTTACATGAATGTTTAGAGCTAATTTTATTAATTTTTTTCATTAGTACATTGGTACATATATTGCTGTGTTGTTAAAAAGAGATGCTTAATGATACAAATTAAATTTAGTCAATGACAGTATTTTCATATTAAAATTTTTACCATTAAAAATTAAAATGGAAAATATAAAAATGCATTTATAAAATGAATAAAAACACAGGAAGTTGCCCAATACTTTCCTTCAGGTTTGCAGATAAATTCATAAATAATAACGATGGTCAGCAAAAGGCTTTAATTTTATTTATTTATTTAATTATAAGTAACTGTTTGACTGGTATTATTGTGCCACCTCCTGTGTTTTTATTCATTTTATAAATCATGTTTTATATGTTCCATTTTCATTTTAATGGGCTAACATAAAAAAAAAAGAATTGTTGGAAATATTATTTTTATATTGTTTTTACACTGAAATTTTTTATTTTTTAAACAAGAATTCACAGACAGTTTTGCGACAGGTAGGATTCAGTGTAAGACATTTTGCATTTCTTTTGGCGTTTATTACTCCTGAACAGCAGGGGGAAGAATAGACCTCTTCATTGGAAATCTAACATTAAAACCAGAGAAGAAAAATGCCGATTCAAAACATACCACAGGTTTATTTGGCGATGTAAGGGACCTTCATATAGCCTGCGGAAATATATATTATATATGTCATTTGATCCGTTGCACTGTTTCTGGTAGTTTCTGTCTCTTCAGAGAGGTGAGTGTTTTAAATATTTAACAAATCTCCTTCCTATAACTGTTATAGATCAGACTGTTTTCACTACATGGACTGGAGAAACTAAAACTCTGTTTGAATTTGATGGACAAAAGCTTTCTTGAGATTAGAAAGTAAAACTTCACGTCGGATTAAGTGTATTTTGTGATCCTTTTAACGGTCATCTGAATCTTTATAAAGCCTATAACAGCTTTGATATTGTGGACCATGACATTTTAAATAGGCTTAAATTGGTAGCACTATCAGAGAATGCTATTTTATGGTTCATTGCTTATGTAGAGATGGAAGGTGTTCAGTTCAGTCAAATCCATTGGAGGTTGTTAAGGGAGTTCCACAAGGATCTGTCTTGGGGTCGTTATTATTCAGTAGACATTATATATATATATATATGATGTAAGGTTCCATTTTTATGCAGATGACACTATCATTTATTGCTCACCCCCCTCTAATCAACAATCTGTGGCTTATTTACAGTCTGCTTTAGATATTATATATATCCCAGATAGATTATTTGCTTTGAAGCGTGTTTTAAATGTAAAATAAATAAAAATATATTTTCAAATTGTAAAACTACTTTGGACTTCTCAGGGGAGCCAAATTACAACAATGTCAGAGTACAAATACTTGGGTATTATTATTAGCATGCTACATTTTGGTACATATATGAAGTATTCATATAAAGAATGAAAAAATAAAGAAAAAGTTAGAATCTGAGTTTTTCATTCAATGTGAGGAAGAACTGAGTGTCCGCTACTTATTTGCTGGTTCTCGATTATATGGATGTAGTTTATCAGCATGCCCCCTCTTACCTTCTCACCTCCTTGGCTTGGATGCTTTGTACCATGGTTCTCTGAGATTTGTGAACTATACAGAAGAGTTGCATGGCCACCTTTGAGTTTTTGGAGAAAAGTGCATTGGTATCTTTTAATAAATAAAGCCATACTTAGTAATTTGCTATTTTATCTTTGTTTTATTTAAACTTCATCTGACAATTACTCATTATGTTCTCAATCAAATTATAGTCTTTGTGTGCTCCTTGTCAGAACTGAGCTTGGTAAAAACTTTATTTATTTATTTATTTTTTTTAACATATGCAGCCAATTCAGATTGGAATCTTCTCCAAAAGAGTGTCTTAGGACTATTTTAAGTTTTACTACATCATGGTTTTTGCATTGTATGTTCTAACTATGTTTATTTGTTTATGCAGACTTGGCTGCCTGTCTTGGTCAGGACAATCCTGTAAAATACATTTCAATCACAGTGAGTCTTTTTTTCCTTGATTAAAGCCTACTGTATCATATTTGATACATGAATTAAAAAAAAATTGCTGAAAAAAACAATCTTCTACATGCTTTCTGTTGTTTGATTGATCCTTCATACTTTTTTAGTAAGAAAAAGGCCTTCGAGTATCATTCTAAATCTGTCCAACTTCAGGTCATGGTTCATGTGTCTCTTTGCTGTAAAATCTTTAGATATTCGATAAAGTGAACATTATTTAACAATTGAACATTTGAACAATTGAACATTTTTTATTATTAATATTTTAATGAGAACATTTAATGGACTGTATTAATTTGCATTTTTTTAAAAAAATCATTAGGCTTTTGAGGACTGTTTTTAGGTTGTTGATTTGTTAATTTCTCTCTCCTCATCTTATCACTTTGGATTATATGTTAACAATTAAAACTACAGACCTTTGATCATAAAACTAAGAATTTAAATATCATTATCTTTCTAAGACATTATTAGGAGATATATGGGTCATATTTACATGCATTTAATTTAAGTAGACTCTTTGGTCATATAAATAACATCGGCACTAATTTACATATTTTTGCTCAGTTTGGGCCTCGGAATAGAAATGTGTGTCTTTTCCATATTCTGTATCATACTTTATTAGCCATAAAAGCCTTATGTATTAAACATATTACAAAACATAAAACACATTTGGAGTTTGAGAGTTTCTTTTAGATTTTGCTTAACTGTTCCATTTAAAAAATAAATAAAAAATCAGACAATTTTTTTCTGAACTATATCAAATTTGTTTTTTGTGGACAAATCTGATGGAATACAGAAATATTTTAGAACCATGTTCCATCAACAATATATGTACATTCTGAGCCCACAGTTCCGTCATTTGTATTAAACGTGATCATGGAGTTATGTTGTGTTCCTAAGACTTTGATTTCTCCTAGGTTATAATGCTGCTGGCTCAGATAAATCAGTCCGCAGATTTCCAGCACGAGGGAGATGCTCAGGAAGTCACTTTCTGTTTAAGCGAGACCGTGGGGATTGCAGGTCAGAGCTGCACACTTTCTAAACAGTTTCTTTTCAAAGCTGTCATTTAATCAAAGGGAAGAATGTGCATACACTGCCATTCAAAAGTTTGAAGTCACTAAGATATTTTTGTAAAGAATTTAATACTTTATTCAGAAAGGATGCATTAAATTGACAGTGTGACAGTATTTACTTTTACATTAACTTAATATATATATATTTAATTATAATTAATAATAAATTCTTTTTGAGCACCAGATAAGAATATTAGAATGATTTCTGAATGACCATGTGAAAGTGAAGACTGATTCAAATTCAGCTTTGCCATCACAGGAGTAAATTACAGTATAACATATATTAAAATAGAAAAGAGATATTTGTAACTATAACAATTTTGGGGTATTATTACTGTATTTTTATCAAGTTAACACAGACATGTGAATGGTGCTGATCTATGGCTCTCTCTGATTCAGATGGTGATCAGAGCATGGACACCGTCAGTCTGCAGGCTGTGACTTTAGCAGATGGCTCCACTGCATATATACCTCACAACACTCAAGGTGTGTCTGTTACTACAGTCTGAACACAAACATGCTCAGCTGAGACACTTTAGAGACTCAGCATCACCTTCTAAAGGAAATAAATAAACTTATTGAATAGCAAATTTGTTGGTTATCTTATTCATATTCATATTTGAGCTTTCTGGAATTTCTGTCAAACATTTTCATTGACAATAACAGTGATGTGTTCTCTAGGATCCTAACCCATCAACTAGTTTAGGTCCAGGATCTCAGAATTTATTGTTTAATAGTAAAATTTTTGTATTTATTAATTTAATATATTTAACGAAGCCTGGTTCCACCATGTAATAATAATTAAAATAAAAAAGGTAAATGCGACTTTGTATCTCTCAGTTCAGATTTCCTTCAGATTTGTGAGTTAGAAAATTGCAATCCGGAGAACAAAAGTCAGAACTGTGAGATATAAACTTGCAATTGTATGAAAAACATCAGAATTGTGAAAAAAGTTTTTTATGCTGGAAACAAAAAAAAAGTAAGATGTAAACTCAGAATTTTTTTTTTTTTTTATCATTCAGTTGTTTATTTATTTGTTTATTTATTTTTTTATGTTGCAAGAAACTAATTGAACTATGATCCCAGAATTGTGGGATTCTGGGTAAAATAATTTTTAATAAATGTTTATATATATATATATATATAATTCTATTAATGGGCTTTCATATCTATTAGCCAAACATAACAAGACAGCTTAGATACTTAGAACATTTATTGAAAATTATAATAAAGCATCTACAATCTTTAACTCCTGTTATTCTTTATTGATTAAAAAAAAAGAATCAGATCAAAGTTGCATGTGTTTTTGTTTCTCCATTAAATAATACAATGGAATTATTTTCTTGAACTGGGTTGATATGGTATTATGAATGAGGAATTAACTGAGAGCTGGTTGTTTTCTCCAGACAGCAATATAGTAGAAGGACAGGTGATCCAGTTAGAAGATGGGTCTTCTGCTTATGTGCAACACATCGATCTTCAAAAAGCAGGTGTTTTTACACTTTATGTAGCAAATCTAGCGTCATCTACTTTTTTAGATTTTTAATTATGAACAGGCTTATGATGTTGATTTTTTTAAATTGTTTTATATTCACACCAGATGAGTCTAATAACTGGGCTGGCTCATCTGTGTGTGATGTTGTTGATAATGAGAACTTAAGACTGGAGGAAGCTCAGACGGTGCAGTTAGAGGATGGATCTACTGCTTACATCCACCACACTGGGAAAGGTTTTTCCTTTCTTCTGTTTTCAGTATGCAGCATGATATTACATGGGATTTGGACGAACATGTTTCTTGATTGGTTTATGGCCTGTCTTTTTATCAATATTGCATTGGCAGATACATATGAACCCAGTACCCTGCAGGCGGTGCAGTTAGAGGATGGCTCCACCGCTTACATTCATCACGCTGTTCAGGTGTCACAACCAAACACCATTCTGGCCATCCAGACGAATGGCACGGTAGCAGATATACACACAGAAGCAGCCATTGACCAAGAAACAATCAATGCTTTGGAGCAGTACACAACCAAGGTACAGCCAACATGACTAGGGCCAGTGCAAAGATATTCACAAAATATATGTAAAGTGTAGTTATAATTATTAATTTCCCCCAGATTGAAGAAATCGACTCTTACGCCGACTCTGAGCTGATCACCAGTGATCCTCACGGTGTTATGGAGATGCAGGTGAGAATATCAATCCCATGCAGCATATAAATGCCATTAGCCAAACTCAGAGTTGCTCAAAATGTTTATCCTCCCTCTCTCTAGATCGTTCTTCAGGGTCAAGGAATTCGCAGTAATGCGCAGCAGCCGGGAGAGAAATGTTTTCGGTGTAATTATGACGGATGTGGAAAGCTTTACACCACTGCAAATCATCTTAAGGTTATTTTGGCTTGTACATTTGTGCTTGTTAATAAAAGCATGATGGCATTACGAATGCAATGCGTTATGTTTACTGTGAGATGTTCGTTTTCTTTTCTTCAGGTACATGAAAGAACACACACTGGTGACAAGCCGTACTGTTGTGACTTACCCGGCTGTGGCAAAAAGTTTGCAACAGGTAACAAAAACACGTGCATTGCATTGATTTAAAGTGACAGTACAGACATTTCTAATGTTACAAAAGATTTTTATTTCAAGGACATGCTGTTCTTTTGAAATTTCCTGGAGATTCCTGGAAAAAAATGTATCACAGTTTCCACAAAAATATAAACTGTTTTCAACATAAATAATAATAAATGTTTCTTGAGCAGCAAATCAGTATTAGAAGGATTTTTTTTAGAATCGTGTGACACTGAAGACTGCTGAAAATCCAGCTTTGCCATCACAGAAATAAATTACATTTTGAAATGTATTACAATAGAAACCAGTTGTAATAATTTAATGTACTGTATTTGTGATCAAATAAATGCATTACATTTCGAATAGTAGTGTATTTCTGATATATCTGCTTTAATTTTCTTCTAGGTTACGGTTTGAAAAGTCACATCAGGACGCACACTGGAGAAAAGCCTTACCGCTGTCAGGAGATGGACTGTAAGAAATCTTTCAAGACCTCAGGGGACCTTCAAAAGCACACTAGAATTCACACGGGTACATTTCTTCAAATTGATTAAAATCCTCCACCTATTTCTTGAACAATCATGCAAATATGAATCCCACAGTACTGTGTTAATCATGGTTTTGAAAAGTAAACAAAAGCTGCATGCATAAGAATCTGAAAAGTTTCATTTGAAACTGCCCTATTACCGATATACTGTACGTCAGAGGATTCCTAGCACTGCTATATTGGTCCTCTGTTCTTTTAAGGAGAGAAACCATTTCTATGTCCATTCCCGGGCTGTGGACGATCCTTCACTACCTCAAACATCTGCAAGGTGCACGTTCGCACGCACACGGGAGAGAAACCGTATCACTGTCCAGAGCCAGGTTGCAATCGGGCGTTTGCCAGCGCAACTAATTACAAGAACCACATACGAATCCATACAGGTGTGCTGCTCTTTAGCCTTAAAGGGATAGTTCACCCAGAAGCTACAGTTGTTTACAATTAAACTCCTATGGATTTGAAAAGACGTGGGGAAGTCAATAATGACTGAATATCTATTTTGGCTGAACTACTTAATCCTAATTCTTTCATTATAATTTTTTTATGTGCAACCTTGAATGTGAAATATCTAAACCAGTGTCTATATTGCATGCAGGAGAGAGGCCGTATGTTTGCACAGTTCCCGGTTGTGACAAGCGATTCACGGAGTACTCCAGTCTATACAAACATAATGTAGTACACACTCCCTGCAAACCATACAAGTGCAACCACTGTGGGAAGACGTACAAGCAGATTTCCACACTGGTCGTTCACAAACGTACTGCACACAATGACTCGGAGCCTATAGAGGAGGAGTCAGAGGGCTATTTTGAACCCCCTTCAGGTTGGTTTTGAAAAATAGCTACATCATAGATACAAGATTAGGTTTTGGTGATAATTTATGTGTTTTGTATTCAGAGGCTATAGATGACCCCTCCCTGACTGTAAGCCCTGTGAAATGTGAAGACATCTCTGATGTCACGGAACAACAGCATGTGACGCTCATCGCGCAAGATGACGCATCACAGGTTTGTATCAGGGTTATTATACACTGAAGAAAATCAAATAAAATCAGATCTGAAATTTCAAGTACATTTCACAATTACTAAGAAATAAGATTGAGAAGTAACACATTGAATAAAACGAGGAATTTTGAAGTAGAAAGACTAAAATAGAATTTTCCAATAAACTTTGTTTTATTTTATTTATTTATTTGTACAATGTAGTATTTTCTTGTAAAACATGTTCCAGTTGTCTTTGCTTTAGTTACACAGTGTAGTAATTAAAACTAAAAGCATAAAAAAAACATTAAAATATATGTTAACTGAAATGGAATAAAATAAGTGACCCTGGAGCACAAAACCAGTCTTAAGTCTCTGGTGTATATTTGTAGCAGTAGCCAAAAAAAACATTTTAGGGGTCAAAATTATCAATTTTTCTTTTATGCCCACAATTATTAGGATATTAAGTAAAGATCATGTTCCATGAAGATATTTAGTAAATTTCCTACCATAAATATATCAAAACGTATATTTTGAGTAGTAATATGCATTGCTAAGAATTCATTTGGACAACTTTAAAAGCAATTTTCTCAGTATTTACGTTTTTTTGTACCCTGAGAGTCCAGATTTTCAAATAGTTGCATCTCGGCCAAATATTGGCCACACATCAACGGAAAGCTTATTTATTCAGCTTTCAGATGATGTATAAATCTCAATTTAGAGATTTTTGTGGTCAAGGGTCTAATATATATATTTTCCCCCAGCTATTTGAATCATAAAAAAAAACATATATATATATATATATAAATTTAATGAAAATTTAAGTGAGAGCAGAATATATAAAATAAAAACTAATTCAAAATTTGAACAAGAGCGTTGTTAGATGTGAATTTACAATTGCATGTGCATTTATTAAAAGGTTTTATAAATATGCTTCAAGGGTTTGACAGACTCCAGTTGATTCATCAGACCAAGCTCTATGCTTTAAGTTTATATATGTGCTGCCATTAGACTTCTACAGCAAGTCTGGAAGCTTATCCTAATAGTCGTGCTGAATGGGAAGTTCTGTGATTTCTGACACAGGCTATTGGAAATGTAATCACAATGTTAACACAAGATGGCAGTGTGATCACCATCCCACCCGCTGAGTCTCTGCTGTCGTCCACGGGGGCTCATTCAGTGACCGTGGTCTCAGAGGACAGGACTGAAGGACAGGTGTGTAGGCTGAATTTGAGAGCCAGACAAGTGTGTATTTATGTTTATGTTTGACTGTAGCGTCACCGTCACTGATTTTCTGAAAACTCTTTCAGCCATTATTTAAAAAACATTTTCTCTCAGCCTCTGTCGGACGACTTCTGTTGTCTTATTAAGCCTTTCGTGAGCAACTGCCTTTTTCAAGTCAAGTAAAAGCTTAGAAGAAGAAAAAGGGCTTATGTCATAGAATAAAACATGAAAATATTGTGAGATTTTACTGAGCACAGATAACCTTATTTCAGGCATTTAACCACAAACATTCAGTAAAATCTGTTGACGTCAGGATGATGGAAATGGAAGTTGTAAAATGCTAGCACTTTTCTGGGTTTTGGCCTCCTAAAAAAAAAAATCATACATCAGTCTATAAACTGGTTATGAACTGCATTTATGTTTTTTTCTTCTGTTTTCTCCAGATGACTTCTATGATGCCAGAATTTTCATCTTCCAGGAGCACACAGGATGAGTTATCAGGGCATCGGATTACACTTCTGGCTACTTCTAATGGCACACAGATTGCTTTTCAGGTATTGTTCCGCACTATTTTTATTTTTATTTTTTATTTTGGTGACTTTTTTGGTTCATTTTGTTCATTGTGCCATTTCAGGGAGTGGAAATGTCGCCACAAAAACAGATTGGTTTGTAAAACTCTATGTTGCAAACTTTAAAATTTCACATACTTTTTTTAAATCCAGGGTTTAATTGATCCTGTTAAGCACTTGTCGTCACAGTTGTAAACACTACGTTATTCCTCTTTCGTGAAGGGTTTTGGCATCACAGCATCTTTGTTTCCAGGCGTAATGTTAAAGAACGCGACACACACAGCTTCCGGAAATCCTGTAGAATTCAACCTCCTGAAACTCCTGAAGTGTTTTCATGTTTGTTTGCTGTATGCATCAGACGTTTAACCTGTGGGCATGATGTCAGAGGCTGAGACTTCCAAAGGTTTCTCTTCCATCATTGCAGTTTTCGGCCTTTCTAAGCAGTGGTTACATTCAGCACCAAAATGGAAGGCCCGCCTCTCCATTCATTCGATTGGACAATGAAAAAAAAAAACTTTTGCACTCATAGTTGCTTTTTTTCCAACTTTTGCGCGCTCAAATTTGTTATTTCAAATGTATACGTGTGGCAGGCGTGCTAATAATGGAAGTGTCACGTCCACATCCACACTGTATAGAAATAAAAGTATTTCACCGCACCGTGGGTCATGTGACAAGAACCAAAAGGGCGACATGTGAACGGCCTCTTAGGCTGGAATACACCAGATTTTTGCCTTGTTTTCCAACTAGAGGTGTCAAAGATAGTTGGTGAAATTTGGAGCTGATCTGCAGATTCGGGGCAGTTAGTTTGTTTGTAAATTAGTGTTGTAGTAATTAAACATTTACTTCGTTCACACCCAAGCTCTTTCTATGTTGTTGTAGATGGTTAGACTTTTATACTGCCTCAGAAGCCAGTCTTAAAATCATTTTCAGGAGGTACCTTTGTGTGCAAAGTCATTGTCTGATGCGACAGCCAACAACTGATGGGATACACTCAACAACTTTTAAAATCAGAAAAAGTTTTTTCAATATCTGAGCAAATGTTATGCAGTTTATTCCAGGCTTTAGTCACTCATTGACCTGTCCAGCTGGGTGTATGTGTATAGTATTGAACAGGTGTTGTGTTTCCTCTTGCAGCTCAATGAACAGACTTCACTGGAGGAGGCTCTGAGAATAGCTTCATCATTACAAGGAAGTGAAACAACACAAATGAGCAATTAACTTCCTTCGGCCGTCACATGGGAATCAGTTTGCAGTGTGACTAGTGACTACTGTACATGAACAAATGATGAACTTTTACCCTTTCGCCACAGTTGTACAGAAATCAAGCTGTGCACTATGATAGCATTTCTAACGGATTTTGTCAGATATCTGTTTGCATTTTTTTTTTTTAATAAAAAGAGATGAGAGGGATGTTAAGTGTGTTGTGATGATTTCCCAGTGTTTTCGCTTGCCTTGAAGCACAAGAAGCTCAGGTACAAAATAAAAAAAATATTTCCTTTAGTTCAATTTTAAATATAAATTGCATTTTCACTCATGTTCTAAGATGCTTGGATATGTATAGGCTACATAAAGATAAATATTGAACTGTCATTTTCATATTGGTTAGTTGTAAAAGATCAAATGACAAAGAAAAAAGATTGTATTCAATAAAAAGCCTTCAAAAAAAATTTATATAGCTTTATTTCTAATACTATTTACTTCATGCAGGTAAATGGTCTGCATGGTTGAAATGATATTACAGTCAGTACTGCAATACTCAAGAATGTGAAAAGGAAGTCACTGGAATGCCATCTCTGGAACTTGTTTGTAAGATGATTTAAGGCCAAACGACTGGCAAAAGATTCTTAGTACTTGATATCATTTTTTTTTTTTAACGTTTGAACTTCCTTCTTGTAATTCTATGACTTCATACCAGTGGTGGGGCATTTACCAGACCTGTTTTTCAGGGCTAGGGGAATCTACCAAAGTAGAAGCAGTGTTTCCCCAACACGCACTGTAGTCGGTGTGCTATTTTCTTTGAATGCAGTGGAGAAAATATGGGAAATCTTTAATCTTTAAAAAAAAAATGTTTTCAATGTATGTTACATTTACACATGGCTTGATAGATGCCGCCTGACATGTACTTCTACATTCATTTCTATTTATAGATTAAGCCTATTCATGTTTTAATAATGACTTAGATTTATGATGTTTGCTGCATGTAGCCCAAGATTTATGTTTTACTTTCAAAAAGTATTTGGACTCATTTAACGAATTAGTGAAAGAAAAATAGTGGAAAACTGTCAAATAGTCTATATTTTAATATTTTGTCTTGTATGTAAAAGGACATGCACTTATTTGTTTGCTGTAAGATGCTATTCTAGTGTTTGTTGTTGTTGTGAGATTATCCAGTGCTGCATTGCCTAAAATACATATATATATATATATATATATATATATATATATATATATATATATATATATAATTATTTATTTATTTATTTTTTTGACGCTAGGCAAACAATCAGTAGTGAACACAAAAGTTAGGAAAAGGTAAAGGTGTGCAGAGGAGCGGGTTTTATATGAAAGGTACCGTGCAACGACTATGCAGTGTCTATGCAATGACTGTAATCATGTATTGTGCATTTACATATAAATATATCACAAAGGATTTAAATAATAATAATAATAATTTAACTAACTTTTATTCACTATAGTCAAAAGCAGCGAACGCTGAAATTGAATGCACGAGTTAAGGGAACATACTCGTTTCATGATATCACGGTTTTATATGTGTGAGATTTGTGTCCAGCTGTGTGTCACGTGACTTTTGTTCCTGTTGCGCGCACTGACTGCGGGAGGAAGATCAGATGAAGATCAGTTTAACAGGCGCTCTGACATCTTTCACTGATCTTATCATGATATCCCGGGACGAAATACTCAAACCCATCTGGTACGCCTTCACTGCTCTGGATGTAGACCGGAACGGGAAAGTATCCAAATCCCAGTTAAAGGTAAGCGAACTACTCGACTATCAACTAACTTTATAGAAATCACAGATCTGAAGTTTCCGTCAATTCGTTCTCAAGATGCAAAGTCGTTTGTCCACTTAAAAAACAATCTAGATTTACCTATGAAATTGATTTACTCGTAAGAGTTTTTTTTTTCATCTTTTAGACATATTCGCACAGACTAGACATTATAACCTAAAGTGAAAATCAATTTTCAGTTCTGCATCTCTTTCTGCAGTCAATATTATTCTATTTCGATTCCGTGCTAAGTCCTAACAGTTGCATGAACATTAGGGCTATTTCTTTTTTCCGCTGATATTTGCAGAAGATGATATGAAAGCAATGCACGGACTACTTGTTAACAAAGTAATTGAATAACGCTTGATCAGTCTTGCGAGGCTTTCTCAGGGGTGTATGCAGATGTGTGCGCACTGAAGAGGAGAAACTGAAGGAATATTTGATTTTAGATTATCTCATTATGCAAAGTTGGATATTTCTTTTCAACTTCAAAGATCCCTTATCTTTAGTATTTTTCCATATCCCACATTAATAAGAAAATCTAAATGATGACTAAATAAATATTTTTTCATTACTATATTCCCTTGGACTAAAGTTTCAGTGTTGATTTATTTTTTATCTTTTGCTAAAATTATTTTTGTACAGATAGTAAAAGTGTATAGATATTTGAAGCATATATATTCAGTCAAGTGTGTCAAGTGCCACGCTTGATCTGTTTTTGCATCGAGATTGCACCCAGGTGACGAGTTGTTGTCTGTCTCTCTGTAGGTGCTGTCTCACAACCTGTGCACCGTCCTGAGAGTCCCTCATAACTCTTCAGCCCTTGAGGAGCACTTTAAAGATGATAATGAAGGACCAGTGTCAACACAAGGATACATGCCCTACCTGAACATGTGCATACTTAATAAGGTAATTAATACACGGGGCCCTATTTTAACGATCTGAAACGCAAGTGTCAAAGCGCGAAGCGCAAGTAAGTTTGTGGGCGGGTCTCGGCGCTGTTGCTATTTTCCCGGCGGGATAAATGGCTCTTGCGCCCGGCGCAAATCTAAAATGGGTTGGTCTGAAGTAGCTTCATTATTCATAGGTGTGGTTTGGGCGTAACGTGAAATAAACCAATCAGAGCGTCATCCAACATTCCCTTTAAAAGCAGGTGCGCAAGTTCCGTTATGGATTGCTATTATTATGGCGTATTTACCAGGCGCACGCCAGGAGCGGTTCACAGCCGAGGATACTGATGTTCTTGTAAGAGCAGTGAAAGACAGAGAAGTTGTGTTGTATGGGGATGGGAGAAACCCACCCAAAATTGCGTCGGTTAAACAGGCGTGGGAGGAAATAGCCACAATTGTTTCATCGATTTTTTTTCCTGGTTTTTGACGGACAAACCAATTTGTCAGATGTCCTTATATACATATATGACCTCAAACAGGTCTGATCCTTAATTACTACAATTAGCCTGAATAATTTGTAAGCTAGATTTATGCCTATTTTTTCACATCTTCGTGGCACACCACAATGATTTCCGTCATCTCATGTGTTAATATTTTTTTAGTGTAACAATTTATCATTTGCAAAAATAACTGTTGCATCTGTGTAGATTACACGAGCAAAGTATATGCGCGTTGTGCACGCTATACACTATGGTCAAGCATGCGCCCTTAAAATAGCATAATGAACAACGCGCCACTGACTTTAGACTAGGTTTTTTCTGGTCAGTGGCGCAATTGTTTAATGGAACAGCAAAATAGCACCAGGGATTGTTTGCGCCGGAACACGCCTCCTTTTTTGCGCTGAACCGCCCAGGGAGCGCAAGTTCATTCACTAGTTAAGCGACGTGCTTCTGTGGAGGGAAAAGCGCGCTTTGCGCGGGTGCAAAATAGGAATGACACATGCGTCGGTGTACAAAGTCAATTGCGCTGGGTGCAAGATAGGGCCCACGGTCTCTTATCAAAGTGAAGCCTTATTGCTGTATTTCACTTCAGCAGTGCTATGATGACTGTAACCAGAAGACAATAATAGCCTGACGTTCTATCCCACTATAAAGCCCTATCAGAAATGTCACAGAATGAAATACAGTATACTTCTCACCATCAGCATAGATGTTTATCATTTCCTCTGGAAGAAGGTTACACTTTATATCTGGTGACTCACATAGACATATTCTGACAATAAGCAGGGTCCAAAATCTTGGATTCAGCACATTGGAAAATTTAGCACAAAGCATATTGGGAAAACTGTCCAAAACTTGCCATTTCCTTCTATATTTGAATGCATTGCAGAAAATACAGGAAATCTTTTATTTATTTTTTAATTTCAGTGCTTACTATATTTACACATGGCTTGATAGATGCCATCTGACATGTATTTCTACATTCATTTCTATTTATAGATTAAACCTGTTAATGTTTTAACAAAGACTTGCAGGTTCTTGATGTTTGCTGCATGTGAGCAAATATTTATGTTGTACATGCAGACAATTCATGTCAGTTTTAACAAAGCTCTTGTTGGTTGGTTGAACATTGTTTTAAATATTGCATTTAAATTAGCATATGTTGATATATCCTGTGGTGTGACATATTGCACTTTATTAAACAGCTTTTTATTAATTATTATCTGGCTGTGTATACCACTTTTTATGAGTTTATAGTAAATGGAATATTTACATTTAAAAAAAGTTATGGTCTCAAATAAGGAACTAGTGAAAACTAAATAGGGGAAAAAACTGTCAAATAGCTTTTAATCTGTGTAAGATATGTAAAAGAACATGAAAAGATGTTGATCATTTCCTCTGGAATAAAATGCTAAAATGACTGTAGGGCAGTTAATGTCCATGGTCCGTCACACATGCAGACTTGTTCCTCATATTAATATTTAGGTAGCACTTTATTTTACAGTCCTGTTCCTCATGTGCATACTATGTACTTATTATAGTAATTACAATAACTATGTAATAACTAGGTACTAACCCTGAACCTAACCCTAAACCTAACCCTAACCCATTGTAGTTACCTTGTGTTACCAGAACTTTTTTAGATAAATACACTGTAGGTACACTATAAGTACATGTTAGTACACGTACTGTAAAATAAAGTGCAACCAATATTTATCTATCTCCTATTGAAAATGGAAGTAAACATCTAAAAAGATTTAAGTGAGTTCGTAAAATTTCATACCTTTTTAGGTGACAAATGCAGTTTAGCTTATACCTGCTGAGAAGAAACTCCACAAGTTCGACATCTTGACTGAAGCCTCAAATCTGAATATCTATGCATGAGAATATATATATATATATATATATATATATATATATATATATATATATATATATGTGTGTGTGTGTGTGTGTGTGTGTGTGTGTGTGTGTGTGTGTGTGTGTGTTCTCATGCATAGATATTCAGATTTGGGATTCTGCAGGCATTTCTTGTCTTGTCTGTAAATTGCATTTATTTACTGCAATGTTGCTTATTTTTCTCATTTGACAGTCAAAAAAACTATTTTAGGAATGTTTTTCACAGAACATTCAGCAAACAACCAAACTTCATAGTGTGACATGTTGTGTATTGAGAAATGCTGTTGCCATCCTGTCAGCTCAAACCTGTTTGACCATTCTTCTCTTCCTAGAATTGCTCCGTACTGCATGTTTTTGGTTGTTTGCCTCATGCTCTGGAAACCCTAGAGACTGTCATGTGTTTCTGACATTAGATCAAAATTCTTCCCCATTCTGATTTTTGCTTTGAACAAGACCTGAACTTCTTCTCCATGTCTGCATGCTTTTTATGCATTAATATAGATATATTAATTTTCATTGCCCACTATGGCTTTCTGGAATATTTGTTTCTGAATCTTCAATCGTGGCGTTCTTTGGTCAAACACAATATAGCGACTCTTAAACGATAAAGTTACTTGTGTTCACAGATTTCCTTACTTGTCGCCTGATATGAAATCTCTGGAATCGAAAGCCTTGCAGTTAGGCAACACAAGACACACTTTATGCCTATGCATATGAATTCTGCAAAAAGATTTACAATTGTAGCCCTAAATTAGGTTCATTTTGAGTGTTTTAATTGCAGATCCAAGCCAACTTTGACTTCTACGAGCTGAATAAAATGTGCTGGACTTTATCTGCACCAAAGCACATCAGTTGCAAACATCTGCTCATCTCTGGGGTTGATGCATTTAAGGTCTGGTGCATCTTCAACTATCTGTCTGAAGATAAATATCCACTGCAAATTGTCATAGAGGAGGTTGGTTTTAGTACTTTTACCATTTTTTATAACTTTTATCTTATTACATGACATCAAATGGAAATGACGCTGTATTCTGTATTGTAACAGCTCGAGTATTTCCTGCACAAGCTGTTTGCCGCAATGAGTTGCAGTTGGAACGAGGACAGGTTTGAAGACTACAAAATGCAGCTCAGTGCAAAGAAAAAACATCTGAATGCTTGGGAACTGATTGAGCTTATTGGCATGGGCCATTTCACCAAGGGCATAAACCCTCAGACTCTCTCCACGGGCATCAATGAGGTCTTTCAGGAGCTTGTGATGGATGTTATTAAGCAGGTGGGAGTCTGTGTCAGTGTATTTTAATACGGACAATCCAGGTGTGTCTGTACATGACAGACAAGTGTCTAAAAATGGTCAGTTAAATGAGTTGCACAAAGACCACTGACAAGCCAATGTAAATGTACACGACAATACTGGAGAAATAAACCGATATCCCTTACAAATGAGTAACTTGCCGCTTTTTTTTTATTAAAAAAGGGCTATATGATGAAAAAAGGTCATAAGAGGAAGAACTGGACAGATCGGTGGTTTGAGCTCCATCTCAATTCCATGTCCTATTATGTGAGTGAAGACCTCATAGAGCTGAAGGGATGCATTTCGCTTGATCGCAACTGCTGTGTTGAGGTAAAACCAGACCATTTGTTCCAGTATTTCTACTAATCAATCATTTACACACATTCATCTAATGGAAGCCTATTTCTGACACAGCTTATTATCTTACAATTCAGACTTTTTTCCTCAGAATTGCCCAAAAAATCTATATATATTCTCTGGCAAAATTAAGCTTTCGTATCACGTCGATCCAACCCATTATGATTTCTTATGAAAGCAGATGTTTAACAGAATGTTCAAGCTGCCCTTTTCCATACAATAAAAGTCAATGAATGTTGGGGATGTCAAATGAAAAAAGCACCTAAATGTAAGAAAAAAAACAGCCCATATGACTTGTGCTCTAAATTGCAAGTCATATAATAGTGTTGTGAGCGGAAAAGGCCAAAACTGAAATGGGATAGTTCACCCAAAAATGGAAATTCTGTCTTTTGCTGTCTTGTGTCATCTATCATTCACTCACTCTCATGTTGTTACAAACTTGTATGAGGGTGAGCAAATGATGACAGAATTTTCCTTTTTGGGTGAACTATCCATTTAAGTTTTTATCCACCAAAAATCATTACTTACAGTCAGGGCTTGACATTAACTTTTTTGCTCACTAGCCAATGTGGCTAGTGGTTTTCCAGAGTTACTAGCCACACAACATGTTTACTAGCCACATTTTTGTTGTTGTGAAATTACCTGATAAAAGTTGACTATGGCGTGCTAATATTCACTTTTCAACCCTTTTAAATGTAAAACCACTGTACACACCAAAATCAAGACTACATAAATGTATAACAATACAGGTCATTATCATTAGCTCTGATAACATTGTGTGTAAAGCTTTTTTTAAAAAAATAAAATCATGTATTAGATAAAGACATAAACAATGAGATTCTTAGTGCATAATAAAAGTGGTGCATGGATGTAGAAGATTAATAATAATAAAAAAAAACTAAACTGAAGAAAAAAAAAAAAAAACTTTAGCATGCACTGTCTGTTTAAATATCAGAATCAGACTCAGAATTAATTTATTGAACCACACTGGAATATTCTTTGTTACAAGTTGTAATGGAAATTACATAAAGAACATATTTCAGTTTGTGTAATTTTTGTGCTCAGGCCCTAATAATGACATATGGTGAGGTGGCAACCCTATACGGACACCTTGGCAATTGAATCGCCATTGGCTAGTAAATATTTTAGTTTTCTCGCCAGACTGATATATATATATATATATATGTGTGTGTGTGTGTGTGTGTGTGTGTGTGTGTGTGTGTGTGTGTGTGTGTATATATAATATTTGTAAAATAGCGCAGATTTTTTAAAAATATACTTTTAACATCAGTCAGTCAAGCTTTATAATAATCAAGTTGTGGAAATTGCAGTAATTTGCAAAGGACAATTTCTCACTTTGAGCACACGAATGCATGTGTCGTTTATTTGTAAAAGCAAAAAAACTGAATACTCGAACAATTGCGCTGACCGGCGTCTCACGTCATCATGCATTCCGAACATTTAAAGGGACCACTGAACAGTAATGCAAAACACAGTGTACAGAAGTACACTTAACAATGGTGAATTATGTCTGTCACATTCACTACAAAGTATTATTTAATATATCTTAAGTAATTAGAAGTAAATTTGATAACCATGTTTGAATGCATATTAGTTATTTTTAACTGAACAGTTTAATTTGAGAGGTGGTTGTTTTTTCTGTCATTCAATATTTCTGACAAAAAAACAAAAAAAAATTGGGAATAAACCAACAAAAATACTGATAGGATAATATTGATACGGATTCTAATAATAAGAACTATAAAACACACTAAGGTTTATTAAGGATTAATGAGCTGCTGGATTCAAGTATATTAAGAATATTGATTTGCCGAAATCAAAACAGGGACGAGAATATGAGCGTCAGCCAATGGGATTGCCGTTTGCACATTAACTCCACCCACTACCGGAAAACCCGGCTGTTCTTAAAAGCTGGAGACTTCCATAGGACCGCCGTTATTTTGACAGGAAAATACAACAAAGAATATTGTTTAAATGTAGCGAGTCAATTCACTCTCTCTCTCTCTCTCTCTCTCTCTCTCTTTCTCTCTCTGTGTGTGTTCACACTTAATACAGGTGTGCTGCGTATCCACTGAGATGAATGGAGAAATATCACAGATCGCTTGACGGACAGTGAAACTCTGAAGCTCTCAGTCACAGTGAAAATATATCTATGCTTAGCCTCCAACTCACACACTGGCAATTATTCAACCCGCCAAAAGTGGCTAGTTGGAGTCACTGTGTTACCCGCCACGAGCAAAATCCACCCGCATTTGGCGGGTTGGAGGGTGTTAATGTCAAGCCCTGCTTACAGTACATTTATTCAAACCTAGTTAGCACCTCAAGATGCATGTTCGACGACATCATAAATTATTTCATATTTCATGTCTAATCACAGTTTGTTACATTTAAATATTTTGAAATGAATAGAAATGAGAGCTACGTTGGGAAAACATATAGGCTTGGAACAACATAATAGATTTTTGGGTGAACTGTCCCTTTAAATATCTAAATTGCTCTGTCTTTGCAGTCCTTACCAGACAAGGATGGAAAGAAAAACCTCTTTGTTATAAAATGTGCTGAGAAAAGTTTTGAGATCAGTGCATCGGATAAAAAGACAAAACAAGAGTGGATTCATGGTATTAAATATCTATACACAAAGTTTACATTTATGGCTGTGAAATATTTGTATATCCACAACCCCATGTGCTTACTTTTTACAGCCATCCAGGACTGCATCGTTCGCATAAGGCAGGGCCTTTCCTCCCCACACCGAGAATCCAGACAGAAACGCAGGGAGCTGAGAAAGAGGATGAAAGCTGAACAGGAGGCCATGGAGAACAGAATGAGACAGCTGCAGTTGGCCAACGATAGCAAGCAGGCCCAGCTGGAGGCCATGACCAAGGTAACGTGGCCTTCCTTGAGTTATACATATATAAGTTGCCTTCTAAAATGTTGTATTTCAAGCTACAAATGTACCACAGCGACTAAAGACTGCTTTTGTGCTCCAGGGTCACATACTGTATGTATTTCTTGTGTAAAACTTTAGAAATGAGCACCAGACTGAATGCCTTTAAAGATGTCATGAAATGCATTTTCAGATCTTGATGTCATGTTTCTGTAGGTTAGCTTATGAAGTAAATATATTTCATTTTTTTTTGTCAAAGTTTTGCATCCTCATTTTCAGTCTCTGTCACAAATGCTTCATTTACCTCTTTCAGAAATCTGAGTAGATGCCCACTGCTGTGACTGTTGAACTTAATCACACTGTATCCATGCCCCATGTATGTTTTAAAGCTAGCTGTAATAGAGCCGGATATGTTTGAGTCTGAGCACTGCTATAGCTTTCAATACAAGATATTTAGAAAAAATGGAAGCATGTTGAGAATAATTAGGAAAAGTGTCTGTTGTGAAGTGACACAAATGGAAACATTCTTGTGCAAGGCAAGGCAAGGCAAGGCAATTTGTATCTAAAGCATTCAATATACACACATCTGTTACGCAGCACGGGACGTCAAACCATTCAACTTAAAAAAAAAAAAAAAAAAAAAAAGATGGGTGGAAACAAAACTAATTTTAAACTGGGGATTTTTCTTTGATTTATTAAAGTCGCAGTACCCTTCTATTAAAACATCTTTTTCATCTTGTTCTCTTTTACTTTCCACGTTCCCCTTTTGGTTGATTTTCACATTGTTTATAGCACACTATTAGTAATGTGTTAAAAAAGTTTCACATCCCTGTCTATATTTTTGTTCAACCGTTAATTTGTTATCATTTTACATTCTTGACTCTTGAAATCCAGTTTGAAAGTGAAAAGAAAGCTACAGAAACTACTGAAGCTCTTCACTGAGATATTTCTAGAAAAAAAAAAATCTGTTAAAATGTGGTCAGACTGCTGTCAGAGCCATAGCGTTGTGGCTCTTCTCAGGTGTACTGTCACATTTTTTTTTAATAAATAGAAAGATCAAAAACTGAACTTAACAAACAGATTTGCTTATACAAATTCTTCATGTTAAGGAACCTGCAAAAGTGCACTCCTGAGCAATGAAGCCACACTATCTGTGTATGGGCGGTTTTGACAGTCACCAGTTCCTGTTTGATATTTTCAGTCTCAAGGGATTGTTCTTTCGTGAAGCTGTACTTTATAGTTTATCTAAACATCGCCTGTGTCAAAGCCACTAATCTTGGAAATGCTTGCACTGTACAAACAATGATAATGAAAAAATGCGTACTAGACAACTTAGCAACAATACTTTCCAGATAACATAAGCTGCACATTTCTGCCTTTAAATAATCCAGAATGCCTTGCCCTCATGTGCTTCTACTGTAAGTGCATTATTGTAAATGTGCATTTGTTTAATTGAAGAATTGAAGAATTGAAGAATTGAAATGCTTTTGTTGAAATCGATAGCGTGACTCTGAATCTGGAACATTCTTTTACATAAACAGTGCAGGACATCTAATTGTTATTTCATGTTTTTTTTCTGATTCAGTCTGGCTCACAGAAAACTGTCATTTTGTCTGTATATGGCAGAAACTGCAGGACGCATCAGTCAGAGGCGATTTGGAGGAACAGAGAAGACTTCAGACCCAAATAGAGCTACTGGACCAATACAGACGAGACCTGGAGCAGGAGAAAATGGTATGAAAACATTAACTTTGTCACATAAACAAAGAAAGAAAAATGTTTCATTTCTGCAGTACGGCTGTAAATGTGTGAAATCAAGCACAACACTAGTCCGCAGTTACGCTTATGTGATGCATATATGCAGTATGTGTGAAACAGGCCTGATTTAATGTAAAACTGCTTCTCAGGCTCGAATGCAGATGGAAGAGCAGGTGGCTGAAAAGGCCAGTGAAGTGGAGCAGTACTGGCAGCGTATGCAGGAACTGGAAGAAATGTACCGTCAACTGAAAAAGGCACTAGACGACGAGAGACAGGCCAGAGAGGATGAAGAAGCCCTGCGCAAACTGCAGGCGAGGTGACGGTGCACAGCCACACAACATTCAGTATACACATCCAGCAGGCAATGTTTTGGGCCACCGCATTATGCAGAACATGTGTGTGCTTTATCTGCAGACTGCTAGAACAGGAGGAAAGCAAGAGGCTTGAGTTAGAGCAGATTCACCTGCAGCAGCAAGAACTCTTAACCCTGTCCCAGAAGGAAAAACAAGAGCTGGAAAGGGAGCGGGCCGAGAAGGAACGAGCCCTGCAGGCTGCACAGGAGCAGCTGGGGCTCCTCAGAAGACAGAGAGAAGGGGCGCAAGAGGAATACAAGGTAACGGTTTCATACTGAAAATAGAGCTGGTTATAGGTTTCGGCCCGAACCCGACAAGTAGATTTTGATTGACAGCTTTTAAAAAGTCTGCACCCGTTTACAGCCCGACATTTATTCAAATGTGTGCACACACAAAGCTCTTTTTCCTTTTGTCAAGAATGAGTCATGTATAATGTTTTAACATGGGCATGGTCGCATTAGAGTTAGTGAAGGGAGACGTGAAAGACTGGACATCACATTGGTTTCATATGGATTACTTTATTACTTATATTTGTTGTTGATAAGACTTGCTTAGTTTAAAAGTAGACATGTCAAGATTTCTATAGAAATATCTCTCACATCTCTTTGTGGAGTATTTGTTGAGTTTCAGTTTATTTTAATGATTCATTTCTAAATGAAGATCACGCAGACCAAGGCTGCAGACAGCGCACTCTGTTAAGTATAAACAGAGCACAGAGTATACATGCACAAAGTTCATAAGTTAAAAATAAGTTTCTTATTATGTCTGTATACAAATAAAAGCTGAATACAAAACTGAAAGTGCAATTTAAGTTCTTTTCGGCGATATTTCACAAGACGCCTATATGCATAGACTGAACAAAAAATATTTGTTATTTTTCAAAATGTGCAGAAAATAGTACAAACTCTGCTAAAGTGATTGTTTTGAACAAGTATTAAA
This sequence comes from Carassius auratus, assembly GCF_003368295.1. Taxonomy (NCBI): domain Eukaryota; kingdom Metazoa; phylum Chordata; class Actinopteri; order Cypriniformes; family Cyprinidae; genus Carassius; species Carassius auratus. The sequence continues at coordinate 22,750,258 of NC_039274.1, forward strand.
TTAAACATTTAAAAAAAAAAAAAAAAAAACTTATTTTAGCTTGAAATGTTAGTCCAGTCACACGATCCATCAGAAATAATTCTGATATTCTGATTTGCTGCTAAAAAACACTTATTATGATAATGTTGAAAACAGCGGAGTAGAATTTTTTCAGGTTTCTTTGATGAATAGAAAACTCAGAAGAGCAGCATTTATCTGAAAAAGAAATCTTTTGTAAAATTATGTCTTTATCATCAATCCTTTCTAGATAAAAGTATTAATTTCTATAATTTATTTTCCAAAAACACAAAAGACAAAAAACAGACTCTTAGGCTTTTGAATGGTATAATGTTGCGAAAGCTTTTTGTTTCACATAAATGCTGAATTTTTGATCCTTCTATTCATCAAAGAATACTGAAAAATGTACTCATCTGTTTCTTTATGTAAATATTAAGTGTAAGTGAAATGTTAAGTACAGTAAGGACTTTCATGATGTTATGTGCTGGGGGTGTGAATTTCAAAGGTGCTTGGTTTAATAAAATGATGCTTTAAAAAGTCCTTGAATCTGGTGTTCATGAAAGAGTAGGAACCCTGAATTTGGCTTCTTTTACTTACTAGCACAACTGTCCATCTCATTAGAGAGAACAGCCATTGAAAGTGATGTTAGTTGTTGTTTCCTCTTTTATATGCTATAAATGTTAGCCTGAATGCCCTGTACGTCACTTTGGATAAAAGCATCTGCTAAATGCATACATTTAATTATAATTTTTTTAAATTTAATAACTACTTCAGTTTTAAACTTAAAGATAATGTATGGTTCAACCAGAAATGATAACCGCTGAAAAGTTACTCAGCTTCAGGTCATCCAAGATGTAGATGAGTATATTTTTCTTTATGCATATTTCTCTCCTGATTCAGAGGAGAAGACTTTTTCACTGGAGAAAACAATATTATGGAAAGGGGACTTGTATTTTAGCCAGAATCCAAGATTTGAAGTTAAAAACATCTTAATGAAGTTGTTAGTCACAAACATGCAGCTTCTCACTTCACTTATTACTTGTGTAATATTGTGATGTTTTTATCAGCTGTTTGGACTCTCATTCTGACGGCACCCATTCACTGTAGAGTACTCATTGGTAAGCAAGAGATGTAATGCTAAATTTCTCCAAATCTATTCTGATGAAGAAACAAACTCATCTACTTCTTTGATGACCTGAGGCTGAATACATTTTTAGCAAATTTTACCTTTAAGGTAAATGACTTACCAGAATTTCAATGACTTTTATTGTTTTTCAGGTTGTTACAATGAAACTGGAACGGGCAGCTCACAAAACAAAGAACTGGAAGCACAAAGTCTCTAATCATGAGGGCCTACTTCAAATCATTCAACCAGGTGACCGAGTGTAAACTTTCTCAAATACCATTTATCAGATACCGTTCCCAAAAGCCCCAGATTCATGTTTTTTTTTTATTTATTTCTCAGGAAACAAGGGTCCCACTAGAATGACCAACTGGGGACAAGCAGCGTTCACTGACACAGAGCTGAAAGAGATGGAGAGGATTTGGCAGGAGAACAAGAATAGATCACATGATGAACAATAACATCTAAAACGTCCATTTCTTTTATCCGCGTGTATTTATTTTGTATTTGCCTGGTAGTTGTCATCTTGACTACATCATGTGCTCTTTTAATGGAACGTTATCAGTTAAATGATGTGCAGTTCATTGTGTTGTTTTGTTTGAAAATTGATATAAAAAGTGACATCCACACCTTTTTATACTTATGCATTGTTTTTGAAAACACATTTAGGAAATTAACATTACTATCATTTAACTTCAGTTATTTCAAGTGTGAAAAATAACTGCTGACAGGCGGTTGTGCTATCAATGCACCTGATTCCTACTGTGTCCAGTAGATGTCCTTGTTGATGCACAGATAAACACAGAGGCCTGATTCAAAGCCTAGAGCCTAGAGTCACCAATAGATGAAAGATACTGTGTTGCTCTCATTGGAGCATATACAATCCATTTAACTCAACATTTGCCTTTTCACTTCAGCTTGTTTTAAAATATTTGAAAGAATAAATCATGTAGTTCATGATGGATTGATGTGGTTCATTTTGTCTTGAATCTCTTTGTCAACTAGGAATTATAAATTAATTTTAATATATTTCACTTTTACATATATGCATTTGACAGATGCTTTAGTTCAAAGAAACAGACAATGCATTCAAGGTATACATTTAATCAGTTCATGCATTTTCTGGGAATTTCATTACTCTGCTTTTCTGTATTCTGAGCTTCAGACAGACTGTCAGTCAGTGCATTGTAGATTGTAACTTGCAGAAAGAGTTACTGTGTGCAAAACCCAAACCCTAAGGAAATAAAATAACATTTCTGTCTCATACACTTGTCTTGTACACACACATATTAAATAGATTTCCTGTTATCTCTCAGTTCTTCCAAAACTCAGTCTTACTGAAGCAACCTGAAGCACTCATAGACCGTCTAAAGAACACTAAAGATTTTGTTGATTCATATTTATATTGTGAGGAAAAAAACTTTGATTTCAAACTCTGAATTAAACTAATTTTAACTAAAAAAAGGCAAGTAAACAGTCAGTTATTAAATAAGAATGGATAAATGACAAGCAATGGCACAGACAAATACAATAACACGATACAAACAAAATGAACAAGTTTTTCAGATAGGCATAACAATAATATTCAGGTACAAAAATACCACAGAAACTGTGAATAATCTATATAACTTTAAAATAACACTGGTTAGTCTTTAATGTATAAATAAACATTAACGACAGACAGCAGCAGGTTTATTTAGGTTGGTGTCTCTTTAAGAGCTCATGCACGGATTTGTTTGTTTCTCAACTGTTTACATTGACTTAATTGCCTATATTTACCGATAATTATTTGTATAAATCGACTGTTTAAGTAAATATATTTTAGGCGCAATAAGGTGCAACACAACTTCATTCGCTCTCGTCTGCGGATTTATGTGCGCACGCTTTGGGTGTGAGATTACAGAAAGCAGTTTCACTGTTTTAAATTGTAAGACTCAAAAGCATGTGCAAATGATACACTCCGTCATCTGTCCCGAGCGTCTTTTTACCCTGAGATATTTACTGGAATTTCCAGTGTAGTAGTAAGTGTGGAAACTGAAACACCCGCCAGTTGTATCAAAAAACACCCCACATTTTACCAACTTGCCTAAACCAAAACCATACCAAAACGCTTTTTTTCCCTCAGTCTGATGTTACCAGAAGAAGCCCAATTGGACAAGTACCCCTCACTGCAGACTGTAGCGTGGTGACGTCAAGTATGTAATTGACGTCACCGCGTCTTGGGCATGAGAGTGAGATAGCTCCCCCTAGTCTGGTTCTCTGTAAATTTGAAGGTTGAGCTCCAGGGGCTTTTTTGAGCGACCGAGGCCCAGCGTGGCCTCACCGTCCTGGGCATGAGAGTGAGATGGCGCCCCCTACTCTGGTTCTCATTAACCGTAGAGGCTGAGCTCCATGGGCTTTTTTGAGCGACCGAGGCCCAGCGTGGCCTCACCGTCCTGGGCATGAGAGTGAGATGGCGCCCCCTACTCCGGTTCTCATTAACCGTGGAGGCTGAGCTCCAGGGGCTTTTCCGAGCGACCGAGGCCCAGCGTGACCTCGCTGTCCTGGGCGTGAGAGTGAGATGGCGCCCCCTACTCCGGTTCTCATTAACCATGGAGGCAGAGCTCCAGGGGCTATTTCTAGAGCCCCTTTCACACTGCCATTCCGGCAAATACAGGGGTAAAGCGTTCCTTTAATTGTTCCCTGGTCGCTAGATTTCGCACTTTCACACTGCCATTGATGATCCGGTATATGTGCACGCTTTCACACACAACCCTTGAAGATCCCGTAATGACACGTGACATCAGCGCGTGACGTGTAATGTATGAGTCGACAACGCTTGGCACGTTATACTTTAACTGAAGCAAGCAAACGATCTCGGCGTCAGCGTGGAAAGTGAGGAACTAACTGATTTCTGCTTCATTACAGTTTGCACATATGTTTTCGTCGCGAATGTTGATCTTCCTTCAAAACAGCCGGTAAAAGAGTCGCGCGATAACGCGCATCTTCACTTCGATACGGAATTAGATCTGGCTTTTGTTCACACAGCGCTCGCTCCGGATCGATTACCGCAATGTTACTAGGTCCCCGACCCGGGTTCAATTCGGTAATCAATTCCGGGACGTGGTTGCTTTCACACAGAAGGCGACCAGGCAATGTTACGGGAATATTGCGGGTCCGACGTGCAGTGTGAAAGAGGCTTAGCAGTCTGCAGCGAGGGGTGTCTCCAATAGGATGGGAACCAACCCAATATGGCAACACTGTGCAGGTTACATCTATCCACCAGTAGGGGCCGACAAAGTGACCTTCTTTATGAGTATTTTCAAAATCTTATACATCAACTACCTGTATGTCAAGTGTTAATCCATGACACATTATAACAATTGATAGATGTAATAATAAAATGTATATGATGAAAAATACAGCACTACATAAAACTATCGCTTGACTTTTGACATTTTTTATAAGATTGATATTTATTGTATAATATATTTAATACAGAAAACATACAAACATACATACAAACATAATACAGTTTTTTTTTTAAATATAGAGTTGTTGATTAATATTAGAGCATTATATTATTATTGCAGATAGGCAAGTATTGTGTTTTAGTTAAATATCAGTTTGGCATTTCTTTGTGATCATGGGAAGTGTAGTTCTTCGCTGGTTATTCTGTTATTATACATTATTATTATTATTATTATTATTATTATTATTATTATTATTATATAATTGTGAAATAGCAATCACACTTTGGTGACTGCCAGTGAGTTCAGACAGAGCTTTTAAAGGACTTATTTACACAAAAATGAAACATATGTCATCATTTACACACCCTCGTGTCGTTCCAGACCTACATGACTTCTGGGGAATCTTTTTATCCATACATTGAATGGCTGTACAGTGTTGTTTGGCCCCCAGCATTTTTTATATATATATTTAGTAAATCAACTTTTTAAGGCTGTGTTTGTCCAAAATGTTTGTATAGGTCAGTCTGGAGTAAGTCATTGTGCTAGTAATATATTCTGAAGTTTTTGGAAATGAAGCCTACAGTAGCAGAGGCATAATTAAATGTGCTGTATTAGCACATTTATAAAAAAAGAAAAAAAGAAAAAAAAAATTCACAATATAACAATTTGATAGTTTTTTTTTTTAACAATGTAATAGTTTCAAATATTCATCCCACGTAAATCTCCAGATTCAGATCTAAGTTCATTAATCAAGGCAGTGTGCTGAACTTCCTTTGAACTCCGTTGTTCCAGAAAAGAAACTGAAACTCATTCCATAAATGCTGACAAATTAGAACATTTAAGAAACCAGATTCCCGAAAACATGTCCTTACAGTGAAACATAAGACATGCAATAGACACTAGTCTGCACAAGTGAGTGTCGAAACAAACAGGATTACGTTATGCTGTGTCTTTGTTTCTGGCACTGGGCGGGAAATGACAGCCCACTTGCAGTTTCTAACATATAATACCTGTAGAGATTCTTGCATTAGCTGAGATCATCAGTGGGTTTTAACAAAACAAGTGTTAAAAGCAAATGAAAGGGAACAGTTCACTCATAGGCCAGAGCTGGTAACAGGCCTTGACACGTCAGTAGCTGTAAAAAGTAGCTTTAGAAAGACAATTCTGATTTAATTTTTTTTTATTTTTAGACAAACTGTCCCTTTAATTAGTTCTTTATTTATATGGATTATTATTTTATTTGAATGTAAAGAATATCCATATAGGATAGCTTGAGGGAAAGTAAATCATGGTGTATATGGCTTTCTTCTTTTATATGAATACGAGTTATATTAAAGCATGTCCTGGCTCTTCCAAGCGTTATAAAGCTGTGAATGGGTGGTCGAGATTTTGATGCTTAAAAAAGCACATCCATCCATCATAAAATGTACTGTGCGTGGCTCCAGGGGGTTAATAAAGGTTAACATTTATTGTATAGTATATTTAATACAAAAACAACTTATACTTAACTATATATATATATATATATATATAGATGTTGATTTATAATCACTATATTATTATTGCATATATGCAAGTATTGTGTATTAGTTAAATATTAGTTTGGCATTTAACCTCCTGATTGGTCAGTTTTTCTTTGTGATTATGGGAAGTGTAGTTCTTCGCTGGTTATTCTGTTATTATACATGATTTATTTATTTATAATTGTGAAATAGCAATCGCACTGCCAGTGAATTCGGACAGTGAAGTTCACGAGTCGCATGATGATACAGTTGTTAGCAAGTGATTTGCACCCACACAGATTCCAGTGAACAGTTTTTAAAGGACTTGTTTACACCAAAATGAAACATATGTCATCATTTACACACCCTCATGTCGTTCCAGACCTACATGACTTACTTCTGGGGAATCTTTTTGTCCAAACACTGAATGTAAATGGCTGTCCAATGTTTTTTGGCCCCCAGCATTCCATGTACCATCGTGGAACGCAAACAATCATATCATCAAATTATGATATGAAAACATTACAATGGGTGTTGTTTCAAGTTAAAACATTAACAATCACCATAACCTTATCCTAATATGAACCTTATCCTAACTAGCGTGCACATACACACACACAAGGACCTGCATGCACACAAGCAAATACATACAATCTCCTTCCTCACTAATGGCACCAGCTGAGGAAGCAATTCCTCTCAACACATTTTGAGCACTGCACTTTTACAATGCCTGAACAACCGGGGTATTTGCATCTCCCCTTTCTTTCAACCCAAACAGTCCAATGATCGGTCTGAACAGTGAGAACCAGCGTTGATAGTCATGGTTCTACATAGGTTTTTGGACGCTTTTCAGGCTGTTCTTCCTCAGTGTGCGGTGATGGTCTCCCTCTTCTCTTCAAGGTCTTCTTCTCCATACAGAAACATCCTGCAACTTCAGCTTTGAATTTTGCAAGGCTGCTCACATCCTTTAAGGGGATGCCACAGTCTCTGCTGTCTCTCCGGTAGAGGAGCCAGGCCTCAACAACAGCAAAGTCAAACATGTATCACTCTGTGATACCACTTTTTGGATTGAATCTTTGTTCTGTAGAGGACAATGAGGGAGTCTAGTAGATCAACCCCTCCCATACTTTTGTTGTACTTAGTGACAATGCTTGGGCATTTCAACTGGACTGTTGTCTTCTTTTTTTTGTCCCATCTCGTCACAGTGGTTGCTGGAGTCTCTGAGGCAAAGGTGGAGAGGAGAGTGACTGCTCGATTATCATGCTATTTCACAGCCCTAAGGGTAACCCCATTATATATGGTCTCCTTTTCCTCAAAAGCCCCCCTTCCTTTCCTTTTCATGTCCTATGTTACCACTAACACCTATGTCAGGCTGCATATTGCAAGGAGAGATACACCCAGTGTACAACTCAAAGTTGAAGACCATGCCACTGCTATCAGCAAGAACAAAGACTTTACATCCCCAGCGTTTTGGCTTCTTGGGAGTGTACTGTTTCATGGGGTGTTTCCCCTTGAATGGCACAATTTCTTCGCCCACACAAAGATTTTCATCAAATGGGGTTTCTTGGAACTGCTCCAAGAGGGATGTCAGCAGTGGGCACACCATATACAGCTTGTCATAAGCTGGTTCTCCAATATACTTGTATTCAAACCTAGTATGCCTGGTATGGCCTTATGTGATTCCATTATGGTACAATGTTGCCTCAAGGCAACATGCAGTTTTATGTAATTTCCTATTATATATTTGATGATATATAATGTAAAGTTTTTGAAAATACTTCTTTACTTACCAATGAAGGGGATTCAGATTTTTTGTAGCTGATTATCTATACAGAAATAAATGAATAAGCCTTTTTCAGTGGAGAAAATATGGAGCCATGGGACATGTGCATGTGTGCTGAAAGAGGGAACAAAATGGACCCATGTGGGTCATGTGACCACTCTTTTGAATTTTCATTGGTTAAATACGAGTCCCCCCCTCCCCCCCCCCCTTAGAGAGCATTGACCATTTACATTTTATATATAATGTAAATGTTATATATATATATATATATATATATATATATATATATATATATATATATATATATATATATATATATATATATATATAAATACAATTTATTATTATTTTTTAAAATATAAATTTAGAATACATCTATCTTAGTAATAAATAATAAAAGTCAATGGTGAGTCATGATCTGTTTGTGAAAACGTCCATTTGTAGAATTCACACACAAATGTAAGCATATGCACACTTAGTGAATGAGATCCTTTGTTTGGACATATTGGATGCCAAAAACAAAAGAAATGGGAAATGTGTCCTCAAGCCTATTTATTTTGCCACCTTATGCACAAAACAAAGCAAAACTCTCCAAGTACTTGTTCTCCAAGGGCATCAAAAAAAAAAAAAAAAAAAAAAAGAAAAGCAATAGTGCCTTTAAAGGGTTTGTTTGCATGACTTGCTGTCGTTTAAATGACATACCTCCAGGCCTAGTCTTACTCAGTGACAGATGAATGAATCTGAGAGCTGCATCCTGGTGGTGCTTAAGTTTTCCATAAACTATCATTCTGTTTTTCTCCTCAGAAACGTGATGACTAAACTGACAGACACGTGTGAAATGACTTCACATGCTTGGGTTTGAAAGCACAGTTTATTTTACAAAGTGTATTCATGAACAAATCTTTTTTTTTTGTTGGATGTTTTCTTGATGACTTCATTGTTTAGTGCTCATCATGGTCTGGGCGGGTGGTAGATTTAACAGTCCATAATCCTGCTGGCTAAATGATATCAACACATGGGCCTTCACAGATGACTGACACTAAGTGAAAGCCAACAGTGTGTGTCTGCTCTAACTGCCTCTCGCAGAGGGAATAGCTCTTCCACAGTATTGTAAATTAACCCCCTTTCTCAGGGGTCCATCAGTTTGTGACTCTATTTAGGTCCTTTCTTATGAATTTAGCATCGCCCAACACTGGCGATTCCAATCTTTTCCAGTTTTGCTGGTGTGTTTTACTCATTCAGTGGTGGCATTAAGCATAACCAAACATCCTTGATTGTTTTTTTTTTTGCTAATGTGCCTTTGTTACGTGGCATGCACAGATGAAAACTAATGTCATTTCCATTCCCCTAACAATAGCAGTAAAGTTTTTTGCACACATTTCTCCAAAACCCTAAAAATTAGACAGGTTTCTGTATAAGTAATCGAAAATTTAAATGCTAATAGAATTGCAGAGTTTTGTCAGGTTATATGCGCGACGCAGAGAGAGTGGAAAAGCAGACGTGGTAATTAATTATTGCTATTTAAATATATGACAGGCTAATAACACGCAAGACATGGGAAACACAGTTGCAAATGGATTATGTAACAATTTTTTGCATCCACATCTGAAAAATCCAATTGAAAATCCAATTTCCGATTCCTTTTGAAAATTGTCTGGAATATCCTTCCATAAGCCTTGCTTTTGAACTGACGAATCAGAGATCTGCAGTGCATTTCCGACTGAAAACTGTGTACTACAAAAAAATAGCTACCAAAAATGTATCTTTAATTTAGGCTATACAGTAAAATATTACTGAAATATTACTGAAATATTACTCAGATTATCAGGGAAAGTGTTTTTGAATAAAGACTGAAAGAGCTGTTGTTAAAGGTGGTGCAGTTTGTTCATAGGCTAAGTTTAGGGTTTTGTTTCTGTCGACTGTATTTAGGCTTCAAAATTAAAGTTGTGTTGATTTGTGAAGATGACCATGATGAACAAAACATGGTAAAGTATCTTTCGTCGGTCACAGAATTTATTTTCTGCAATAATCCAAAAGCCAAGCTACTGGATTTTTTTCGAGGGTGAGGCTAACTTCAGGGTTTGCCTACAAAAACACGTCATAAGCTAGCGTTACCAAACCACGGCTATTTACCAGCTAGCTAGATAGGGTGCTAACATGACGCCATTGAGCATATAATGAGCTGTTGATTCTTTTCTGGTAACAGGAAGTGGAATGACGTGACCGATCTTTGGAGCAGGTGTGATCTGCACATCAGTGCCACCTGCATTCAGCCTACATGTAATCCCCTTTCTGCATGCTTTTGTCACACTTGCATTGTTCACATTGTTGATTTGTGAGCACTGTAGTGTTTCGACAAGAACATCTGCCATGTGTGACGGCTTCCAACAAGAATCTGAAGGATCTCAGACAGTCGGATGTGCTCTGAAATTCAAGTTAAACTATGACCAGCCAGTATTAGCGCCCGGAATAAACAACGAGCGCTTGTGATAAATCTACATAGACCTCTAAAAGAGTAAACAGTTTAAAGTATGATTCTTTAAATAAAATGTTGATCTGTTTTAGGGAAAAGGATGTTTAATGTCTATATGAGCTCACAGTTCTAAACAATCTGCATGGGAAGAGGTCACATTTAAAGCATTTATGAAAACGCTATGACTTCAGTCAACAGATTCACGAGTCTCCTGTGGCGGCCAGTTAACTGCAATTCCTCCAGAGCATCCCAATTGTCCCATTCCAAGCATTCTGGAGGGATTCCCTCTTCCGCTGCTTCCCTCTCTAATCCTCCACTCCAGGAGACATCTATATTTGGAGGGAATTGTAGAGAGCTCTAGTCCAGATGTTTTGCTAGGCCAACACCTGCTCTCAATACAAGTCAGCTGGGAGCAACTATCCCACATCAAGCACGTCCCCAATGCTCTTGCAAACCTCAGTCCCATTGGCTTTTTTTCTCGGAGCAGAGCGGCGCTGTAGTGTCTCGCCTCAAAGGCGCCTGTGGCCTCTTCTACTCATCCATTACTGCAAGTGAGACCACTTGGCTCTGATGGTTAGATGCGACCCGTTAGGTGTGTCCAACAAGGATTTGTAGACGTTTCATCTTACTCTTTATTAAGTGAGATATCCTGTCCAAAATCCCGGGAGAAAGGCGAAACTTGTTGTTTCCATGTTTTTCCTCAATGAAGGCACATATTACAAATTACTTGGCTGAATCACAATGTGTATCAAATTATACAAGCTGCCAACTGATGACGAACTCGAACTGTCCTGGCCTCTAAAGAGACAAATCTGTCTACTGAGGTCTGAAGAGAGAAGCAATTATTGACACTTAGCATTCCTTTACTCTAACATCTCTTTGTGGCACATGAACAAACAGAGATTGAACAGTATTTTAAAGTTGATTTTAGTAATCTTGTTGATTAGCACAGATCTTCAACTGTGTCTCTTTTGGGATGTATTCTTGTGAATAGCATGTCCTGTTGACCTCATTCACGAATTTCCATGCAAAATGTAATTTACCTCAATCAATTCAATGCGACAATTGATGTAACAAATTATGAATGGTTTACACAAAATTTGGTCTTGTTTTTTTTTTTCAACAGGGTCAAGAAGTTGACAAACAAAATCATAATTCTTAATTATTTACTTTGATTATCTGATCACAGGTATTAATTCTGCATGCTGTAGTCTTCGACACATCCAAAACAAACCAAGCAAATGTTTTGATGAAATTTTACTTTATTGCTATACACATTTAAATTGCCACTAGCATGAGCACACATACTGGTAAATGTATAGCCTGAATGCACTGTAAGTCACTTTGGTTAAAAGCATCTTCTAAATGCATACATTTATGCATTTTTTATAAAAAGCTAACAATGAAAAGCAAAATTTCAATGTGTACACTGTAAAACATTATTGTGATTTTAACAGTAAAACTAAAAATGCTACAGTAAAAACCTGTTAATTGGTCATCAGTAAGCTCCCATACTATATACAGTGAATAAATTAATTATATTTAATGTAATTTTACGGTAAAAAAAAACGGTTAAAATTATGGTTAAGTTAAAAGTTTTTTAAGTTAAGTTTTTAAGTTAAAAAGAAAAAGTCAATATATAATTTACAGTGAAAACCCATAAACTGACACTCCCAGAATTCCCTGCATGACACTTATATATATAGTTGAAATAATGGTTTCTTAGTTTGTTTCTTGCTAATGAGAGCGACAGTGCTAAAATAACAGCAAAGGAACTAAATTTAAAGCCTCTAGTTTCAAGTCTGTGTTTTATCCAAAAAACACAACTTGACAAAAATCATTTGGACAGGGTAAACCAAAATGACATTTTGGCACATGAGGGCAAGCCAGATCAAACCCACGATTTGGTCAGCACATTGCAAGCATGCAGTCCTGTCTCATGGCACTTCTGTATTCTTGCATTACTGTGGCTGTGACAATCCACGGCACTCAGATAGAGTTACTTCCACGTGTCAGTGAGGTTTAACCTGAGGTGTCATTATTAGGGTAGTTAACTAAAAGCATACTGACAGTTGAGAAGTGTGTGCTGTTTTTACTGAACTGCTGTTCTGCCTCGACAGATGTTGACCTGAAAGGACAAAGAGTTTACTCTAATGGCCACTACAATCCTCTTATGGCAGCGCTAAGAGTACAATGGCAAGACTTGATTATAAAGGTGAGTGAGGTTGGGCTAGGAAACAGAACAGACACTTAACAGTATTGATGATAAATCAATTCTATTACAGTCAACATTATGGAATAGAGAAACCTGCAATTTTAACATACTGTCTTAAATTCACAATGCTCATGCCACAAGACAATGAAAAACAGAGTGGCCAAAGTTGGCAAATAGCTTGTATTGCTTTCTGTGTGACAGTCTGCAATGCCAACTTTCTATGCCTGGGAAATCCGCTATATCCTTTACAAATTGCTGTAAATCCATGTTGTATCAAAATCAGTATGTTGATTAAACAATCTCATTTTTGTGACATATTAAAACCCACTATTGCTGTTTTTTTCCCCCTTGTCCATTAATTTTTTTTTTTTTACATTGCAGGATGCAACATGTGCTTTTGCGTTCTTACATACTTTCATTGCATACCTTCAAGGTCTTATTGTTCCTGCATAATTTAAGATATATAGTCACAAAATTAAACTTCTCTAGATTTATTTCAAATAACAGCAAATCCCCACATAAAATACAACCAAAAACAGTAAACAAACCAGAAACATTAGTAGCACTAGAAAGTATTGTAAAACATACAGTAAAGTCATTTTAGGTTCAGCAACATCACATCTTGTCTGATATTTTTTTTCATGTTTCTTAAAACTTTAGAGATACGCTACCAAAATAAATGGATAAAACCTTAGTGCCTCAAAAAAGCCATCAACATCACATGTAACCTCACAGAGAATGGAATAATATTATGTTCTTCCCTTCATCTCAAACAAAACGGCTGACTGATAACCATCTCAGGCAGGATGTGCTTTGCTTGGTCCGTAAATTGTCTGTAATTAAGTATAAATATGAGTGTTTATTTCAAGTTAGACTAAAAGGTTAGAAAAACATACTTAACAGCATATTCAGCAGAATACAAAAAGCTGGAATTGTAATACATGTACATAAGACTCTCCATTCAACAAAAACACACAGGTGACACTTTTAATGTTTAAAAAATAATTTACAGTATATGAGTATAACATTCAACCTGACAGAAAGTTTATATATCTAAAAAAATACTTTGCACACTAGAGAATGAAGTTGTCTGCTCCAAGCTTTTGTGTGTAGGTAAAACATAACGCCTTTAGCCTAATTGTTCTAGCCATTAAAAATCTATTTTATACGGAGTGCATATCATTAAGTGCAAATCATTTGACTGTTACACATTGTGCATCTTTCTTAATATTTAATATTTGTCAGTTTGGCAGTTGTATTGCAACAGCAGCAACAGTATTTTTGTTTTGCAGAACATACCTCTCGTCACCGCTATTTTGAACCCCGAGTTTAAGATGAGAGCTATTGCTTTGTTTAGCAAATGTCAGAGTAGTGCATTGCATCGTTTTCATCAGCACCTGAACATAAGCTCAGGATCAAGTTTTTGAGTGCAGGTAGTGGGACACAGTAAATGCAGCTCCACAGACAAGTGAACAGAGCAGTGTTTCTGTACGTCACTGTTCAGGTGCGGTGTTTCTCAGGAGTCTTTTGGATTTCAGCAGGCACTGAAGGCTTTAATACGGGGTGCTACTAATTGCACAGTGAGTCTCCCTGCAGTGAGGTGATGCTGATGAGGCGTGTAGAAGAAAAAGGCTTCATGCATCTGAGATGCAGCTCTGGATCTTATCAATCCATAGCTGGGCACTCTGAGCATCTGCTGCACAGAAGTTGTACACTCGTTTAGTGGTCTTCAGCTGCAGGGACACAGAAAAAGAGAAAAGAGATTTTTGTGTACACTCAAAAAAATTTACTTTCACCTTTGATTACTATTGAAATTACTTAAAAAAGTAATTTTATATTAATAGTTATATTAATAGTTCTGGTCCCGAATTCTTTCTGACATATATGCTGTTTCTTACGCTCAAATAACATTAAAAAAAGCATATAATTCAGGCCAGCCAATGCAATATGAGTGCACCGTCTTGGTATCTCTTATCTCGGACGTCATGCCCACGGTTTTATTTAGTGAAATAAACACATAAATTAAGCAATAATCTACCACAGCCAGCAGTGCAGACTGCTTTTAACACGGGCAGATGGATTTCTAGTACTCGGAGAACAAATTTACACTTCTAAAACATTTTATTTGTGAAAAGAATGGTCTGTCTTTAAGGATCAGGGTTTTTGGAAGAACATCAGGACACCCACAGGGTCTGGTAACATAAGACTCAGAGGCACATCTGAAGGTCTTTGTTAAAGCACAGCCTCACGCACTGTGTTGCTTCATTAATACTCACATCAAAGAAAGCCTTTTCACTGATGTGTTTGGGGGCTCCTATAGTTGGTGTGGCAATCAGGACAGATTCCACTTCGGCCAGGTCAATATAGCCTCGACAGCTTGTGTCCACATCCGTCTCATAATACCTCAGCTATAGGGTGTGGCGAGATGCATGACAAATAAATGAATAAATGAAGGTAAACACCAAAGTGCAAAAATGTAATAAACCACTCACCTGATGTTTTGTTATGTCCAGAACAAACCACCTAGCTTTCCAAGCTTTAAGTAATGCCCCTCGCTTGTACAGGATTCCCTCAAATGATCTGTACAAACAAAAGATATGACGGCTTGTTTGCTTTGTCGATAAACTTAGGTGAACCGTATCAATGGTGTTGTCTGTCATTGTTACCTGTTGTCTTCATTCTTTGGGGTAAACTGATTGTAGAGCGTGGCTGCCCTGCGATTAACCCCGTTGACTGCAGTGGGGCTGCTGTCCTGTCCGAGGCCGCTGTCAGGTAGGTGCAGCATGGAGTGTCGCTGATAGGCCTGCAGGTTGGAGGTGGGGACCAAACCAGAGATGGACACTGACTGTTTCCGCAGCTTTGAGATTAACAGAGCAAGAGATGAGGCCAGTTTATCTGGAAAAGACACTTTGGTGCTTGCATAAAGTCTACAAACATGGATGCTGCTTTTTAAGGCATGTTTCCCACCACATCCACAAGGCATGCAACTACAAAAAAAAAAAACTAAAACAAAAAAGCTCAAAGAAAGTTTTTCATCCATTTTTTTTTCATCCAAAATTTCATCCAATGTCCCCTTTAAAGCTGCGGCTCTCGTGATATTGGGGTTACTATATATAGTGTTTCTATTAAGAATCCCATCAATAATATGATTTTTGAGAGTTGGTCCATAAGAATCATAATAGATCAGATCTAGAAATGTAATTTTAGGGTTACATTCAAACTGAAATGTGCACAGAGAAGAATCCAAACCACCAAGAGTAGCTTGTGCAAATGTTAACTTGGGCTTGAAATAAATATTCGTTGCATACGTGCCACTTGAAATGCCACTCGAGGCAACATTTGTGAAGCACAGCGGTACTAAAATAGCTGGAAAGAGAAGCAGCACTCACATTGCCTTCCTGTTTGAGGTCTTCTTGGATGCTGTCTCGCACCTTCTCCAGCGTGGTGTGCCAGGGCTCAGACGGCTGTCCCAGTTCTTCCTCCAGCCTCTCAATGTCCTGCAACCATACACATCCATTTAAAGACTTCCCCTCTTGCAGGTGCCTTTGATCATCCAGGAAACCTCTGGGTTCTGCCTTGACATTTTTGTCCTTCCAAGTAACAGTTAAAGGCACAAGTTTTTTTCACAAATGTTAGTTGTTTATAGTGTCTCGTCTAAATCCTGCGCTTCACAGATAACATCAAATGTGGATGAGGTGAGACAGATGGCATTTGAGAAGTTCAGAAACACTGAATATTAGTCATCCAAAATATCTGACATGGCATAAAAAAGCATGGCATAAATACTAGGTGTGTTTTTTTTTTTTTATTATAAATTTTTTATCTGTGTGGTGCAAACGGAGAAAACTACTAGTCACTGTTTCTGATTGGTTGCAATTTTAATGCATTATGCAGCATTTTCAATTTAATTGTGGGAGGAAAGGTTGCTCTTTTGTCCTGATGAGGGCTTGGTGTGAAACTATTAAAGGACAGAGACATATGGACTCACAGCCAAGAGTTTGGTGATGGCATCAGGCTGGGCACGGCTGACGCTGCTGTAACACGGCCAGACGATCCTCCTCTTGGTGGTGGAGATGGTGTCTGGCTCTTCTGTGCTCTGAGAGCGCACAGTGGGAATACACCAGTCATAAGACGGGCCTGTGGACAACGTCTCCTCTGTGTAGAACTCCCATGTCGTCAGATTGGGGATAGAAATTAGTGGTTTCAACACTGCCTAAGGGGAAAACAAAGAAACAATCATTTGTTGGATTTTTCGGTTCTGACTTTACATAAAGGTGCTGTAAGCAATATTAGTCACTGTAGAATTTCTGCTAGAATTAGCCACTGAATTAGTCACCCTTGCTCTTTCCAAATTCATACCGTATGGACCATTAAGTATGTTAACATGCACTCATTATTCATCAGTCGGAATTTATCCGATCCGATTTCAGATTCTGAAAGGTCAGTTTATGTGAATGTTGCAATCTGACTCGCAAAGTCATTTTTATGTGCATTTCAAGTATTCTAAACAAAACGTCAGCGCATGAACGGCGCCCAAGAAAAGAAGAGCTTGTTTAGCAAATGTTTAGTAAATATTCTGTCTCCTTAACTGAACAGTTCAGAAGATGCAAATAAACATTCATACATTTGTAAGACTGAAAATGTGTTGAAAACGTTTTTTTTTTTCTTCTGTTGATTGGATTATCTCAAATCTAAAATACTTTTAACTTCAAAGAAGCATGATGCTTGTCCGTTCCCAACGCTAAAATATCCCAGTCTCAAGATTATACCGTGCTGCCCTTTCTCCAGTGCTTGGTTGTAAAACAGGAATAAAAGAAGAAAGAAGAAATCTTTACTCTCACTAAACTTCATGTTTTTGTTGGGCTATGGCTGACCTGATTCACTCATTTTAAAACAATGTCAGGGGACGACTGCCAGTGAGAAGATCCCCATGTTAAAAACAACATTTGCTGGATTTTTTAGGATGGGGCACTTTCCTATTCTAGCTTTGTTTTTATACAGACCGTCATACCACCCGATTCACTGCTTTATAAGGTCAAAGAGGCTGTTTTGCAATTGTGAGGAACTATTCTTCACTGTGAATGAGATCTGGCAAAAGACATCAGCATGTTTGGGACTGGTAGTCAACATAACCTCTAAGCAGAGTGCTGTAGGGTGAAGGCCATTAGAGCTGTCTGGTACCTCTGTACACACTCAGATAGACTCTTTACCTCCGTCTCTGAGGGACTGTAAAGGTAGTTGAAGAAGAGAGGGCTCTTGTGGTGCATTCGGCTGATACACTCCCAGATACAGATTCCCCTCTTGGACGGCTTTTCTCCTTTGTCCTCAAACAATGTGCCTTTAGTGAGAAGACACAAAGAAGCACTTGTTAATCGCACATTACTCAGAGTAATGTGATAAGGTGTGAAACAAAATATCAGAAGCCAAGTCTGATAAGACTAGCAGCACTTAAAAAAGTGCTTCCAAAGGTCATCAGGGCTGCTACAGGTAGGTACAACTTTTCTGAGTAAGACTGCATGTGTTTGTTGTAATATTTTACAGCTATTCATTGCCTTGTTTATTTGAAGAACACAGCTGAAAAACATTTGCACAATAATGTAATTATGGCAATGAAAAAAGACAAATACTGTGTTGTGGAGGACTGTGAGTTTTGTTTTAAAGGACGACATGAGGAGTTACACACCGTGCTCCAGCCGCTCGTAGTCCGAGTCCAGAAGGAAGTTCTTGAAGCGATTGGAGATGTAGTGGTATGCCAGGAACCTCAGATAGTATTGATTAAACTCAAACTCAAGGGGGTACTGGTTATGAACCTGGAATAAGAAAGTTGACGCGTCACACTGGAGAAGCTGTTTGGCCAGATTTCAACAAATTCAACAAATATGAGCAGGATAGCATTGAGACTGCAGTTCAAGAAAACGATTAGTAAACGCCCAGGAAATGATTAGTTAAAGGGAATTTAAAAATAACAGCAACAGGAGAGACGTAATGTGATAATGTACGGCCAACAGGATCTAGACAGAAGAGCTTGCAAAGTTCTCACACTCCAGGCCACCTGCACTTCCTGGCAAAAACAACAGCTGCCTCTAAGATGAGATACTTCTATTTTCAGATGCCTTTTGCTTTATTTCTGTGGCCTGAGAAATTGCCGGACCTCCACTGGGTCATTCAAGCGCTCTACGCCTTCATTTCATCAAATATGCCTAAAGTCAGTTTGTTTCTGTAAACGCATGCGAGCGGTGCACATTGTCTCTAGAGGAAGGAAAAACTCTTCCTGCCCTTAACTTAATGTAGCACAGACTGAACAGAATCCCCGAAATTGCAGTTTTCCACTAAACGTGCCGATGTTGGGAGGTGATGGCGAAACACTCCAGCAAGGACAATGCTGGCTGCAGGTTGAAACACCATCTGTGTGCGATCATTTCAAAGGAAGCTGGGGGTAGGTAGATGTGCCGAAGGAGCAGCTCTGTCTAAATTGCTTGCCCACCATGGGGATTGCAAAAGGAAAGCTAAAGCATGGATTCTGACAGCTGAGTCTTTCTCGGCCTCCTCCTTCTGGCTGGACGCTGCAGGAAAGCTGTGAGCTCATGGACGAAGCACGGTGGGAACAAGAGTGGGGTGGTGTGAGAGACAGAGATTGGGAGTTATGAAGTGATTCTGGGCAGTGTGTGAAAAAGAGAGATGGAGCAATTGGTTATTTGTTATTTAGCAGACACTTCTCCAAAATGAACATGGACAGTCCCATTTGGTGCAGCCTGGGGTTAAGGTATCTTGCTCAAGTGCAAAATGGTCATGTGGTTCAAGAGTTATTCCATCTGTGGTTTTGAACGTTTGGGTTTCCAGCCCAGATCTTTAACCACTATGATTCCACCACCCCAGATAACAGAAAACATCAGACGATTGAGTCATAAAGTCAACTTGCCTGATGTACACAGTCAAGAAACTGGAGGAAGATGGGAGTGAAGCCGCTGCCCTGGCTGCTGGGGGTCAGGGTGCCACGTTGGCTGAATTTGTGGCCAAAAGACAGCCACTCTTTCTCCAAAAGCACCTGAAACCCCTCTAAGGTCCTGTAGAATGGATCACTGAGCACTTGCACAAGGGAAACCACCTGCAGAAACAGAATGAGAGAGGGAGAGGGTTACAAAAAGGGGCCGATGCTTGATACGTGCCCAGTGCAGGGGCCAATGTTGGCCCTGTTAGATTTGACCCTTGATGATCCAATGCATAAATCGAAAAAAACATACTGACCATTAGAATTCTGCCTAGGAGTTTTCTTCTCTGCCCAAAAATAAAGCCCCATATTCTATTCAGCTTTCCATTTCACTCTGAGATACAGTACAGACCAAAAGTTTGGACACACCTTCTCATTCAAAGAGTTTTCTTTATTTTCATAACTATGAAAATTGTCGAGTCACACTGAAGGCATCAAGTGATATTTGACCAAGAAGGAGAGTGATGGGGTGCTGCACCAGATGACCTGGCCTCCACAGTCACCGGACCTGAACCCAATCCAGATGGTTTAGGGGTGAGCTGGACCGCAGACAGAAGGTAAAAGGGCCAACAAGTGCTAAGCATCTCTCGGGGAACTCCTTCAAGACTGTTGGGAGACCATTTCAGGTGACTACCTCTTGAAGCTCATCAAGAGAATGCCAAGAGTGTGCAAAGCAGTAATCAAAGCAAAAGATGGCTACTTTGAAGAACCTACAATATGACATATTTTCAGTTAGGTATATTAGTATGTATTATGTATATAATTCCACATGTGTTCATTCATAGTTTTGATGCCTTAAGTGTGAATCTATAATTTTCATAGTCATGAAAATATAGAAAACTCTATGCTAAAATGCTAAAGTAAAAATTTGTTGCAACATGATTCAAATTTAATTTATAATCAAAAATGCATTGTGAATACCACTTCAAAAAAAAAATGTCTGCCAGATAATAAGATGTAAATGTTACATAAAAAGCATTGCCCTAACCAAATGTAGAATTTCTACAGAACCTATTTCCAGGAGTTACAGAAATAGAATGATTTAAGCATTATCAGAGCAATATCACCAAAAAAAAACAAGCAATATCACAACACCTCCCAAGACTGAAAGCATGGTCCCGTGACAACAACGTGATTCTGTTTTACTCCTGAAGAGCCAAACATATGGAGCCTATTTAGATGAACATATCAGATCAGGCCAACAGAGAGGATGGCAGAATGGACAAGAAGCAGGGAAATGAACAGGAATGGTCTTGTTCAGACACGTGCCTGATTCTGACCACAGGCTAGATTTAACAACCCCAGCGGACACTCAGAGAACACAATTCTGTCTCTCATAAACCGATCTCATGAAGTGGGCATGGAAAACATAAGCTGTGCCTACAAAAATGTCTCTACTGCACTGGCATAAAATTCAAGTTTTCAAATATGTTCTCCAAGCCAACTTTATTGTGCAATGTAGATTTGGGGTGGCACTACCTGCTATAAGATGTTTCTCAGGATATTATTATTATTTTTGATGAAAACTGATTGAAGGTGTATTGGGTATCCTGTATAGAAACAATGTTGGCATGTCCATGTATTGCCTTGTGATTAATATTTGAATCAGACAACGGCCGAAGACAAGGCTCTAAAACAAGCATCTAATAAGCAAAAGGAGCAGGACTGTTTAATTGTCAACATGCAACAGCACCTGTGTGTGTGAGATGATGCTCACCTGAGTGGTAATGTCCCAGCCATCTTCAAGACTAACTAGAACAGATGATCCACAGTCCAGCAACTCCAGCACAACCAGAGCCAGCTGCAGAAGCTTGTGTAGCTGTTAAACACGCACATACAGAGTACAAAACAACACATTCTAAGTTTAGCAGTTCCTGTACATTTACTGTAATGCACACTGCTGACTAAGAGCTCTCGGCGGGTTTTGGCAAGGATCTTTACAGATTATATTGTTTTAGTGTCTGAGACACAGTGGACCATAAGGCCAAAGGGGTTTGTGAGTGCATGGCTTTCAGCATGGTAAGCAACACTGTTTTGCTTTAATTGTGTCGTGCAATTTTCCCATCTTTGTCTTGCACAGTTTCCCATGGGTGACTAGTTTTGAGGAAAGACTTTTCAACAGGGTCAGAGTCACACAGGCCAACCTGTTTCTGGTTTTCTCAAGATATAGGTCACTTTGAGTCACAATGGAGGGAAGGGCCAGGGGTAGTTTTGATACAGAACAGGGATCTGCTGTGTGTGTTAAGAGATCGTGCTAACCTGTAGCATCCATTCACTCTCCTCCAGAGCCTTAAGGAAGGAGTCCTCTGTGTCTGAGGACATGGAACTGGGCGCACACGCTCTTAGAAGCTTCTTGAAGGAGCCCTTCACCTGCCTTGTATCCGTAAACTCTACTGGCACCACTTCACAGTTCAGCGCTGAGTCCAGTCTTAAGCCCTGTTATTGAAAAGCATTTGGTACAAGCTTTTAATTCTGTTTTGTTTATTTCATGGAAAAAAAACAGAGCATAGAAACAAACATTTGGATTGTGCCTCTTGGAAAAAAGTTGTGTAGAAGCTTTGCTTGTTTACAGACCAGAGTCACAAATTTTATATCTCAAAAAAGCTTTTATTCTATTCTATCCAAGGCTATAAATTTGAGCAGACCAACTTTACTATTAATATGGATGAAATAAAATTTTCACTTCACAGGCAACCACCGAAATTCAAAACAGACAGTTAACGTAGTGAGAAGGATCCGCCAAATAACTGTCAACCGTACGACTGATTTATTCCAACTGTTAATTTGGAATACAAATTTTACACTGAACGTTAAAGAAAAACATTATCCATAAGGTAAAAAGCAGCAAAAAGTTCCTTCAGGCATCCAAATGTTATACGCTGTATACAGTAGACTACAAAAGCAGTCTTAAGTCGCAATAGCCAACAAAAACATTGTCAGGGTGAAAATTACAGATTTTTCTTTTAAGCCAAAAATCATTAGGATATTAAGTAAAGATCATGTTCCATGAAGATATTTTGTAAATGTCCTACCTTTAATATATCAAAACTTATTTTTTTATTAATAATATGTATTGCTAAGAATTCATCTGGACATCTTAAAAAGCGATTCTCTCAGTATTTAGATTTTTTTTGCACCCTCAGATTCCAGATATTCAAATAGTTGTATCTCGGCCAAATATTGTCTGATACTAACAAACCATAAATCAATGGGAAGCTTATTTATTCAGCTTTCAGATGATGTATAAATCTCAATTTTGAAAAAATGACACTTAAGACCAGGATCCAATATCTCTCCAGCCAAAAACAAACCAAATGTGTCAATAAATCAGGGCTTTTATAAACGCTATTAAGAGGTCCTTGTCTAGTCACAAATGTATTGTGTTTTGGAAAGAACACTGTCCAAGTATTTCAGGGTGATATGAACTGGTACACTTCAACACATAAATGTTAGGCCTCCTTTCCTGTAAATGGTTCATCATACAAGGTCTGCATCAAATCCTTAGCTCCTTCTCTCGAAGAACTCATAGTGAGTGACAAAACATCTTTACCCTGAGGTGAGACTTTTCGCCAAAGATGTAGAGAGCTGCTTGATGCTTGAGGAGTTGGGCCTGGAGGTTCTCAATGCCTGTAGGGGGCGCCAGATCCTTGCCAGCCAAGCGCGCGCCCATATCGACAGCGGCGGGATGCTGGCTGAATCTGCTGGTAGAGCGCAGACTAGACCACACACCTTTAGGAGAGAGGGGATACAACAGATGAGTGTGAACATCAGGTTAGGCAGGATTACAAACATCTCAAACCGACTTAACTAATATCAAGGACGGACAAACTCGGCAATGCTAAATGTGCTAAAAGGAGCTTAGAGTACTATACACTTACTGGTACCTGAAAATAATCAGATTAGCCATATAAACATGTTCAACGTGTAAGGGGTAGGGGATGCGAAGAACTTTAAATGATTGCTGTTCACACACACACACACACACACTCACACACACACACACACACACACACACACACACACACACACACACACACACACACACACACACACACACACACACACACACACACACACACACACACACACACACACACACACACACACACACACACACACACACACACAGTGCTAAACTTTAGTCACAGTAATGCTAAAATATAATTGTTGTTATCCATGAATTTTTTAATTTACTGTTTGACAACAAAGGCAGACAAAAATGGTAAAACACTTTATTATAATGTTTGAATTCAGATGCCCAATTACAGTCAATAAATACAGTCTGACAGCTGTATGTACCTAACAAATTTATTAGACCACCTGTCATCATAAACAGAAAACACAAATATTTTAGCAAATCTAAACGGTTACGCATTAATGCTTTGTTGAATATAAGTATTCATTTCCATATATATTTTTATCTTGCTAACTCCAAACCTTTGAACGGTAGTTTATAATGGTTTCCATAAAAATATTAAGCAGCACAACTGACATACAACATTGCTTAATGCTTATAATCAGAAATTATTCTTGAGCACCAAAATTCAGCTTTTTCGTCACAGGAATATATTACATAAAAAAAAAAATAATAATAATAATAATATTTATTTTATATATATATATATATATATATATATATATATATATATATATATATATATATATATAACGTAATAATGTTATAATGTAATAACATTTCACAAAACTGCTGCTTTTCCTTTATTTTTGAAAATAAAAAAGAAAAGAAAAGAAAAACAATATTCCAAACCTTGGTCAATAATATACTGGCCAATGTCCAAAGTAATAGTCTCAATAGTATGCAACATACTACCATGGAAGCACATTATCATATAGTTTACTGACCACTCGCCTAATATTTG
Organism: Carassius auratus; assembly: GCF_003368295.1. Classification (NCBI taxonomy): domain Eukaryota; kingdom Metazoa; phylum Chordata; class Actinopteri; order Cypriniformes; family Cyprinidae; genus Carassius; species Carassius auratus. Next base: position 22,774,671 of record NC_039274.1, read on the forward strand.
TCCTCATGAGTGCTGATTCAGAGCTCTGTCATTAGTTACTACCACATACTAAACATTCACTAACAAACTGTACCACTGAACCTCAAACTGCAGTCACTACAGACCTGCCAGAACAAACTACAACACAAGTGCTCGTCACGCTCTAGTTTACTTCAGGAAACCAGAAAAGTCAGAGGTAACCTCATTGTGGTGTGACTTTCAGACACAACAGAATCATGGAGAGAGGTCAAAGAGATGCTGAGAACACTGATTAAGTCAAGTATGAATTAGCTCAGTAAGAATGAGTAAGACAAAAACTATACCTTGATTGTGAATTATTCCCTTAGCTGAAGTTTTTTGGTTTGAGTGAGTGAATAGTTTATCCCAACTATTATAGTTTATACCCAAGTACTGGTAGATTAAGGGTGCAGGAATTGGTGGTTGGAAAAGAAACGGGAAATAAGAACAGAAAACAAAATTCACACACATGCAACAATCACCCCCTTTGATGACAGACAGGACAGCTCATCTTATTGAGACAGACGCGAGAGAAATGCTGCAGGCCTGTATAACATCAGGATTTTAAGATAAGAGGTCGACAGATTTATAGTTTTTAGCCAAATAAACAATATCAATAACTGCTTTTGGAACTGAATATTAGAAAAAATTGTTTCAATTAATACATTATTTGTATTTCAATAGATTGACAGATTACTGGTATTACTGTACATTCATAGTGTGCAAACAGAAAACTGAATAGAGAAGGGTTTTTATTTTAGTGCTCATCTCCATCTCTCACTCATAGCAAACTATATATATATATATATGTTACGAAAAATGAGGAAATGAGAAATCGGTAAAAAATTTATGTGAACCGCGCATGATGGGAAATGTCTTAGCTTGCACCTGCTGGAGTATATTTGGCTGTGGTGAGATAAAGACCTAATTTCATTGCATAACAACAAAGAAATGAGTCTTCAGCAGCAGCTGTTATCTCTAACCCAGATTTCCAGAAATATGACAAGAAACATTACTGAATCATGACGTCATCTTAGACCCATCAGCTGGGACTTGCATCTATTAACCAATCTCTGTTCAAATTATGAGCTCTTTTCCAGGAACTCAACCCATCATGACCTGACATGTTTTATACTAAGACATGATGTCCAAAACCAGACAGAACCAACAAATACAATAACAAAATTTTATAATGGGGTTTAAAAAAATAAAAAGATGACTAGTTCATCCAACACTGTCTTTGAAATTCTGAAATTCTGTCTTCAATTACACACACTCAATTTGTTTTCAAACCCTTATGACTTGAGTTCGACCGATGTTTCAGCTTTGCCGATTAATCGGCACGCCGATAGTTTTTCCAGGTTGCATACATTGCTGGAGCAGCTGAGAAGGTCTGCTGTCATTATAAAGTTAGAAATTGAGAGCAGCCTCTAGAGGTGGAATCACTGACACCACATGCAGTTTGTTTTTACATGTGACACTGTGCACTGCACAGATCGGGACAATTCGGATGCAGATTTAAAAGAGACAACGAAACAGCGTATACAGTACACTATAGTGCAGGGGTCAGCAACCTTTTCGGCATGATATGCCATTTAAAATGTTTCTGGTTAAGCACTGGGAAAACACCCCCACTTTCTCTTTTTTTTAATGCATTTTGTATTATACAGAATAAATTAATGTTTTATATAGTACATACACATTTTTTTTAATGATACGATAAAATAAAACAATATGCCTATCTGATTTTCATGCAAATAGATTCTGAAGACTTTTTCATCCATTTCTCTTTTTTTTACTTTTCAAAAGTTTTTTTAAATAACAGATATACAGTGTGACTGTACTGGACATAAGGCGAATGCATTAAAACAGCGCTGCTTTAATTGATGCGTGGAAGCAATCTGAAGCGCCTACAACATGCTTTGCTTCTGTGAACAGTAAAACCCCCGCCTACTTTGATTTGATTAGCCATTTAAGTCATTTTGATATTAACGAGCGCTGGACGACCGCTGAGGCTTTGATCTGAAGTGCCTAGTATGCACATCCGTAGACTAGCGCAAGTTAATTCTCACACTTTAGTAGTATTTATAGCTCCAACATGCTGTGCGACTATAATGAGCTATTACCTCAAAATGTATGTCAGTATGCAGTTTTCCCATTATACACAATAACCATATGTATGTAATTTCAGTGCTATAGCCTTTGTGTAGGTATTTAAAGATGGCCAATTAGTTTGAGTGTGTTAATACGTTTTGAAGTTGCTTATGTTAACATTTGGTAATGAACTACAGTATGAACTAACGTTAATGATTAATATATAATTAATATTTTAGACTTATGTTTTTATTCATATTTTATTCATGTTTTATTCATGTTTTTTTTTTTTTATAGTAAAGCGTAGTAGTAGTTTTCACTCAGTATCCATTTTAAAAACTATCAGTTGATTAATCAGAATCGGCCAGAATTGGTCCGACCTAGCTATTGGTATTGATAAAATCCAATTTTGGTCTACCTCTACATATGACTTTGGATAGTTAGACTTTCGTATGGGGTTGGAAAGACATGATTGAATTAATTACTGTACACAATGTAATTTAACATAAAATCCTCTCTCAGATGTAAATTACTCTACATGTGTCTGAGGTGAGTGTCTGGTAATGGGCCATTTTCAATTCAGAAGATGTGAAAATCTGAATCTAAATCTTTGTAATATTAACTTCCGTGATGTACAAAAAAGCACAAACTGTTTTAACAGCAAATGCCTTCCTGCTTTTAATATCACATTCAATGATAGTGTGCAGATATTGACCTAACTGGGTAGGTGGACACTTCTGCACCACACACCACAAAATCATTCACAATAGGCGTTCTGAATCTATCTACATGGCTAGCTTTTTGGATTTTATGAAATACTCTCTGTGCTTTGCAGAAATGTGGCAACAAATATCTGCAAGTTCAGCAGAACCATCACCGCAAAAAATGACAGAGCAGTCCAAAGTCAAAGCAGTATGAGCGTCTGTACGTGTGTGGGAAGACATGTGGTCTGTGACAGAACACAGATAATGAGATATCAAGACCGAAGACAGTCAACTAACGATGTCAGATGAAATATGGGGAATTGGTTTGATGCTAAATATCTCCTTGGAGTCGACGGAAATGAAGAATAGTGGCCCACTCACCTCCTCTGGCGAAGCTATTGGTGAAGGAAATGTCCAAATGGACAGGGGCCATCTTTGGTATTCTTGATGCCCTTCTTTCACTAGCTAAACAGATAAAAACACACAATCACACACACCATGCATCACGTGCTAACACAAGCAAATAAGGCATCATAGCTCTTTACAAACCCTAGGTAGCTGCCAAATACCAATATAGATAGCATCCTAACATATTGGCACCAAACACTGATCAGAAATTCTCTTCGTGGGTCTATCAAATCACTCAAGTATCATGCCTCACCTGAAGCACAGACTTAATTCGCAATTTTTATGTAAGAAGCATAATAATATCTATGTAAAATACAATTGTTTGATAAATCAACAAGGCACTGCATTCTGCAATGGCCTCATCCAATAAGGAAACGTGAAGGCAGGACACATTTGCTGACTTGTTGTTTGAAAAAGCCTTTGCGTTTGAACATGGCTATGATGCCTAAACGCTTTCTAGATAGGCGGATAACTAGGTTTTGGAACCAAACACAGCAGACATTAATGCTTCTAGTTAGTAAACATCTCAACCCAACCACTTCTGCAGGGCATAGCAAACGTGGATTAGTATGAATCAATCTAGCTTATGGATGTTGCGGTGGCCTGTATGCCGAGAAAGATCAGTTTCAGGGTCCAATTACACAATAAATGTTTTGAAGACACAACACTGCTCAAGTCAGATTTGGGTCTGGTCTCTTGCTGTAACGCATCTTGAGTATCAACGTCTGTTTTGAATAGAAAGAACTTGAAGCTGCCATGTAGCACTATGATCAGAATTAAGCTAAGCTATTTGCTGGTGAGAGGAGGCTGCTTTTTACCCAGCAGGTGGGGATAAATGGAACATTATGGTGGCGACACAGCATAGCTTACGGGGCAGGATCTGTGTGGTCTGAGCAATCTGCAATACGGCTGTGGAGAGCAGTGAGTGCAAGGAGAAAGATGGATGGGAGGTGACCTCGACATGTCCTGCTCTCCTTACATAACCACACAATTGTTCTCCAGTTCCTTTGGAAATCAGCCCAAAACATAAATAACATTTTGTGCAACCAAGAGGAAACCAGGAGGAGATAAGAGCCTTGAAGAACACAAAAAGGTGCAAAAACAAGTCTAAACAAGAAACCGAAGAATCAGCCATTGAGTGAAGGATGCACCTGATATCTTTGCAGTACCTGGGGACAAGCCGATGAGGGAACGGTTGGTGAGAGTGTTGCTGCCGTTGGGTTTGAAGTAGATGGGGATGGAGCGGAGGATGGCCTGCAGGTATTTCTCTTGCTCCAGACTGCTGGAGGTCTCTGAGGAAGTCGGAGCTGGTAACAGCAAGAGAGCATCTTAAGAACAGTCGTTTCTCTCTTGAAAAGTAATTTAGTGCTTTTCAACCAGGACATCAAAGTTCCTGTTAATAAAAAAGTTTTGAAAGCAAGCAGCTTTGTCATAATTAGAGCAGACATCCTAGAGGAGATATCTTATGACGCCAATATTTTGGCAGCATTCTGTCAAAAATGTTGAGAACAGGACTAAGTGGCCAAAGGTCTGGTCCACATTGCAGCTTATTCTGGCCAAAAACCACCTACGACAGGAAGACACTGAAAAAAGACCCACCACAGTTTGTTTACTTTATGTTCCGTTTAGGGGCGAGTATTTCTGAATATAATAGACAGCCATGAAGAAAATGTAACTAATGGTAGTTTCAGAGAAAAGTCTGGCTATCTTTGTCAAATCCAGTGATTATTTCATCTTCAAAAGAGCTTATTGCATCAAACTCGTACTTTGTAAAAAAAAAATAAGTATGTAAAAAAAAAAAACACCTTCTCAAAGGTTGCATTAAGTCATCCAATCAAGTTGAGTGCTTGCCAGATCAAGTAATCACTGTCCAGTGTTATTTGCAACATGCATTAGATAGTCAGTGAACAGGCTGTGGGCATGTTATCTCAAGGCTGGGACTAATATTTACTAATATTTACAGCCCTGTCTGATTGCAAACCATCCCCAAGACTGCTTGATGTAATATGAATATTTTACTGCACAAACATACCTGCTGAAGAAGTGTTCTGAGACTTGAAAAGTCCAACCACACTCTTGCTATGAAAACCACCCGAACGAAGTAAAACTGCTTTGGTGCGAGGGTGTTTCCAACACACCACTGGCAGGCGGTTTTGCCGGTAGCAGCGGGACACCTTATCGAGACTGCTGTCCTGAACGGTTTGAGGCACCACCAGGAGACCAGGGTAACTGTAAACCACGGATATTATCACCATTTAGAAAAAAAAAAATCATGATTCACCAGTTGTAGCTGAGAGATTACTTTGAAAAATGGTACATTATTTTCTGTCATTGTTTTTCACAGGGCACTCTGTTCCAAAACCTAGCAAGCTACCCTCTTAAAATCTAGACAACATTTAAAAGTTGCAATGAAAAAGACGTTTCAAAAGAGCTGTTGTTTTCTTATTGAGACGTACAGCCAAGCGAGACAGATTATCCAAAAAAGTAAAATGTAATCTAGAGACTAGGTTTTATGCATTGACTGTTGATTGGGTTTTCAGATGTGGGCATTGCACATAAAAGTGGAGGTAGATGAACGTGAGCTTTTGATTCAACAATACAAGGCAAAATTTATATATGTAAAACAAAGAAACAGATTAATTGTTCACGATAAAATCTATAACATGCATTGCCAAAACAGCTAATTATCATTTCATGCTGAGTTTAAAGGAAAACGCCACTATTTTTCCATATTCCACTATGTTTTTCATCAATTTAGAAGAGTTGATACATATCTGTCCCGTCTCAGTGCATGCACACAATCACTGTAGCGCGCGGCACCACTACGCTAGCGTTTAGTTAAGCTTCATTCATTACTTCGGATCCAAACAGGGATGAATTTAGAAGCTATCAAATAAAGAACTACAGCGATTGAGCGCATGCACTGAGACGAGAGAGGTACGTATCAGCTCGTTTAAGTTGAAGGAAGAACATAGTGGAATATGGAGAAATGGTGGCATTTTCCCTTTAAGGCACCACAGTGTGTCTTGACACAAAGGCTATTCCAAATATATGCAGCAAATCAAGGGGCTGTTTAAACTACAACATTTTCAGCCAAAAACAGGAAACCTTTTATGCACTTTGTTTACATAACGCTGTTTTGGGCACTGACAACACATATTTTTGAAAACGTGTTTCAAAGTGCAAGTTTTTGAAAATGGCACCATTATCTTTTCCGTGTAAACACCCAATAAGGGAATCTTTGAAAATGGTGACGTAATGCACGTGCATAGTGCATGTTAAGTATGTGGAAATGTGCAGTACGTATCGCTTTTAAAGGCAAGCGCAAAAAACATACACAACAATAGCGGAGTAAACGGTACTGCTTAAGAGTTTCTTATGAAGCTGGTGAAGAGCAATATTTATGCAGCTTGCAGAGTTGCCATCTAGGTAGGCAGTAGGCAAGGCTGCTCACTAGGTTTTCAAACAAAAATCTAGGAGTTGGGTTGCTTCTTGCCTGCGACACAATGAGTAGAGTCTGTTGACTGCAGTAACACGGAACTGCTCTCCGCTTTTAGACCGTGTGAAACTAGTGCTGACAGTACCCAGACCCAGCCTCTGATAGTCACGGAAACAGGCTTGCTCCACTAACTGCTCCATAGTGGACTTCTCTGTGGTCTTCAGTGTGCTGCTGGCGGGGGGCTCACCATCATCTGAGACTGAAACATCAATATCACACAACTGAAGGGCAATGACTGCTGACATAAGACATTTTTCTAACATTGTGAATTGTGAACTCACTTGAGATGTCATCATCCTCATGCCAGGTCATGCGACTGCCCTTTTCGTTTTTCTTCAGAGTAGACTGGCGACCCATTGTGATCTTGCCTGCCCTTTTAGCCCCTTTCACAATGGACTTAGATAGTGTTCTACAAGAAACAGATTTTCATTTAATTGAACAGTACACCCAAAATTTGGTCATTATTTGCTCACCCTCATGTTGTTCCAAAGCTTTATGACTTATTTTCTTCCATGGAACACAACAGGACAATTTAACAACATCTTGGCCACTCTTTTAAATATGATGAAACTGAATGAGCACTGGGGTCAAAAATAAAATAAAAATATCATTAAAGTAGTCCATATGAGGTGTGTGCTAAATTCTGAGTCTGCTGTAGTGATGTGATAGGTTTGTGCGAATAACAGAATGAAAATTAAGTTTAACTTGACATGTGCTTTATCTCTCCTTGGTGCTTTTAAAAGAAATAATTAAGTAGTGGTGTCTAATCAATTAATGTGATATTTTTTTTAGTCTGATTTCGAAATCAATTAATCTGTTTTTATATTAAATTTATGCATTTAGCAGACGCTTTTATCCAAAGCGACTTACAGTGCATTCAGGCTATCAATTTTTACCTATCATGTGTTCCCAGGGAATCGAACCCCCAACCTTGCGCTTGATCTGGAATATACAGTGCACATCCATATTGAATTTTAAAGTGCATCTTTTTAAAAACTTGACAACTTCAGTCATCCTTCAACCCTATTTGCACTGAAGAAAGAAAATCACATGGGTTTGGACTCACATCAGGATAGATAATGATAGAATCAAAAGTTTGAGGTGAAGCATTGCTTCAATGTTGTATTTCTGATCAGGATATCAAGGGGTTTGTTGCAGCCTCAACAATAGCAATACAAGCAACAACACAACTCAACATTGAATCCTAAATTTACATTATGAGAAACATATTGCACTGACCGAAAGCCTGTGTTTCTCTCTTTCTGCTTGGGTAATATTAGCTGTGGTGCAGTTTGTCCTGCTGCAAAAGCAAAGGTACTGAAGATGGATGGTGGGTAGCGGATCCGTTGCAGGTGTTTCCTGAAGATCTCTACCTTCTCTGAGCTCACCTCCTCATCAAACGCCACCTTAATTAGCTAAAACGAAGCAGGACATACAGTCAGACCAGCTACTCAACTACCTTATACAGACGGATTTAACTAATAGTTTAGTAAAGAGCCGCAACACCTTCATGGCGAGAAAATCTGCAAATAATCATTTAACATTTTTGGGGGCAAATCAAATGACTTGCAGAAGTGCTCTGAGCTGGCTAGCAGTATGGAACAAGATCTTTTTCCACTTTTCTGGGGAGAACATTCCAAAATGAGGTTTGGCCGCGCAAACGCTTGTCTGTGTGACCCCGTATCCCCTCTCCACCTCCCCAGCACTCCTCTATCTCTGCTCCTCAGGGGTCTGACCTGATCTCTAGTGTGGACTGTAGGTCTTAATGAGGGGCTGATAATGTACCCCAGACACCAACTGCTGGCAGCCACACGTGGGCAGACCAGCACAAATGACCCTCGCTTCCATACAGGGCCTGATTTTACAGCTTAAGTTTGTAAAACGATAGGAATGAGCCATAAAATCTTTATGGCTCTATAGTGCATGCATAGTGAAGACCACAACATGTGTTTCTCTTGCTCTGTCCTCATCCATGAAGAGACTCCATGATAATGAGTCAGAGAGAGACGTCTGAAACATGCACATTCCTCTTTTCAGCAAACATCACTCCTAATCGGGTTGTTCCTTTTATAAATAAGTGCCTTGGATGGTGAGGCAAAAAACCGAGAAGTTCAAAACAAGATACGGGTAATAGGGAAAGTTGACCACTTAAAATAAACCTCTTAAAACTAATGGTATGTCTGCTGTGGTCAAGTGACACAACTTGCCCCATGTTAGGGGTAAGCAATATGCATTTCAAATAAAAATATATGAACAAAAAAAAACATTTTACTAATGCTCAGTGCCATCTCAAAACCAAGTCTTAACTTCACTGCACATTATTTGCATCTTCTTAAAACAACCAGGAAAAAGTTTAATATTCAACATATCCGGACAACAAAAAAATTTAGATTGAAGCCATTTATTGGCTGCACAGCATATTTTGTGCACCAGTACCTGGAAAGAAGCAGATCTCAGCTGAAGCCCCTCCTGCATGTTTTGCTGTAGCTGGTTCTGAATGGTGATCTTCTTCTCCCTAGTCAGAGTGGATACTGGAAAACTCCTGATCACGGCCTGTTCGCCAACTGTGCACACACAGACACGAACATAAACACATGAATACAGCAGGGTAAAACCATCTAAATATAGAAGTCAACTCAACCTCTTTCAAACAAAGTTATTTCACCACCTACTCACGCAATGTTGTTCCAAACCCATATGAATTCAATTAAAAAGATACAAATGCATTTAGTCAAATGTGACCCAGGACCACAAAACCAGTCTTAAGTATAAATTTCTCGAAATTGAGATTTATACATCATCTAAAATCTGAATAAATAAGCCTTCCATTGATGTATGGTTTATTAGGATCGGACAATATTTGGCCGAGATACAACTATTTGAAAATCTGGAATCTGAGGGTTCAAAAAAAATCTAAATACTGAGAAAATCACCTTTAAAGTTGTCCAAATTAATTCTTAGCAATGCATATTACAAATCAAAAATTAAGTTTTGATTTATTTACTGTATGAAATTTACAAAATATCTCTATGGGACAAGATCTTTACTTAATATCCTAATGATTTTTGGCATGAAAGAAAAATCTTTAATTTTGACCCTTACATTGTTTTTTTTTTTTTTTGCTATTGCTAAAAATATAACCTAGCGGTTTAAGACTGCTTTTGTGGTCCAGGGTCACAAATATTATGTGATGTGGCTTGTAGTGGCAAGTTTGAATGTGCCTAAACACGCATTTGGCCTGATTATTGTTAAAGCGATAGTTCTTTAGAAATGTTAATTATTTCATAATTTACTTATGCTGTTACAAGCCCAAAATACTTTGGTTAATTAAGAAAAACTAAGACATTTTTTTATGACACCTGAGAGGTTTTTGTTCCTCCACTAAAAGTCTAGGTACCCAAAGCTTCATGCACGCATTAAACGTATGAGATGCACTTCATGCAGGGCTTGGCATTAAGCCTAGCGTATGTGCTTATTATTTGGACAAGCAAATTCATCATTTACTTGTCTAAGGAAAAAGGAAAAAAATGTTGGTGTACATTTAATTTATTCTGAAGACATGCTCTCATGCTTATCAAATTTATGTCATCTTTCATCAGTAAATTGATTTAGAATAATAAGACACTACATGTTATCATTTAAACAAATCAAGTATCAACAAAATCCACTGCAGAGGAAACAGAAGCTGCATGAAGTGGCACTTAGGTGCTTTTACACTGGATGTTTAATGAAGCTCAGAGGTAGCTTGAATGCATTTTAGGGATGTAACAATTAACCAGGAGCCAGTCTAAAATTGATTTAAATATGTGAAGATTCAAATTGGATGAGATGCCAAACAAATTTGTGATAGAATAAGAGTATGAGTTTATATGAATGTATCTCTGAGGAGAAATTATCTGTAGAAAAGCTTACATGTATGCTATGTCTTTGTTTTGGATCATGATTAAAATCCAGTGGTTGCCTCTAATTTTAAATGTAAAGAGCACATACAAAGCCTTAGTTTGTTCATGTTAAGAGATTTCTTTTAGTTGTGTAACTTGTTTGACTTAGCCTTGCTATATTTAAATATTACAAAGAAACGTGCAGCAAAAGCCTAATAATACCACACCTTTTCATTTACTCTATAATGTTTTAAATCTCATTTTGTAAAAAAAAAAAAAAAATAGTGAGAAAATCGTGAAATCTAAATAGTGGATCTAATTGTGAGATGAGTGAATTGTTAAATCCCTAATGCATTTACATTGGAAAATTATTGAATAAATAATGTTCTGAGATTAATGGTTTCATGAATTTTTTTTTTTTTATATACAGATATGAAATGTTGGAACTGGTAGGTGGTTACAAGAGAATGTTTATAATTGATTCACTACAACCAGTTTGTTTAAAGAGTAGATAAAAAGCAAATAACATGCTTTACGAATGGGTCATTGAATCATTGACTCACCCGATTTGTTTTAAAAAAGCATTTAGAATCATTTAGTAACGAAACACGGGTACGGGTTTCTCAAAGATGCATGAATGCTCTGCTGTAATCTTTGTTTGGAACTATTTTCCGCAGTCAATATTTTGTCTAAAACATCAATTAATATTAATTACTTGTTAATGGAACTGTTAACATTTGCAGTTATTCTGATATTTGGGAAAACAGGTCACAAAACCCAAGAAGGAATTCCAGAAAGTCACAACATTGTCTTTACCTAGTGGGTCGTGAGGAGTGCCCTTGAAAACGATACGATAAGTGGTGATGAAGAGTGCTCCCTCTGCTGGCAAAATGTGTGGTCCTCCCAGAAGGCCGCCGGTGGTCTCCTCTCGACCATCTGGGTCTAAGACCACCCGTAGCCCCTCGGACACCAGCTCCTCTCCAGGCAACAGGGCAGGCCGCAGGATCTTGGGCTGCAGAAAATAATTGTCGTTAAAAAAAATCTCCGTCCGCTGAAGACAAGGAGCAAATGCTGTGCTACACAGATGATTAAATTCACAACATTTCCTCTAAACAGAAATATAAGGTTACACTGTTATTCAGTTTGTACCATAAAAAAGCCAAGTCTTTGTGGTCTGCTTTTTGACAGACAACAAACGATTGCTTTAATAACGGAGTAAGCATAATTTATTAGGTTTAGTTTCAGGCACAGCAATCACATTCAAGCCTCGTCTGTTTACCACCAGAGACACAACCCATCAATTTTGACACAGTCCAGGCTGCATGTTCTTTCCTGGCCCCGTCCTGGTGTCATTATCTAGCTCATTAGTTGGATTCAGAAGGGTGACAAAAACTGAAACAGAGCCGACTTAAAAAAAAAAAAAGAGAATACAGCAAGTATTTGTTTTGTGGAAATCTGCCGTATTAGAAGAACAGTCCACCTCACACTGGGGATGCCAGTTGGGATCTCCATCAGTTACTTCCCTGGATTTGTACACTAATAAACAATCTACCGTGGTTTCTTCTTCCGAAAAACAAACTTGGTCCTCTGCAGAAACCAGGAATTTATCCAGCCCAGAATTCCCTCTTCAACCAAACAGTTTAATACTGAAGTCAGGCAGAGTTTACATAAACGATACTATTTTGGTGTAATACTAATACATTTTAATGTTTTATATATCTAATTTATACCTTAAAAGATTTCATACAAAAATGGTTCCAAATGTATATCTTTAAAAAAAACATCGTCTTATGAACAACTGTACAGTTAGTAGGGAAGCAATCAGTTCTTACCTTCTGAATGGGAGGCAGTCTTCTGCTTTCTCTATGAACTGCCTCTAGAGTCTCCATCTGCATTGCCACAAGACCTGAAGAAACAGATACATACCATGATACAGTAAACTTTGTGAACCGGGTCACAATACTATGCATTTCAGTTTCAAAACCAGCTAATATCTTTAATTGTCGCTCAGTGTGTGACACCAAAATCCATCTACTGTATAACTACTCTGAATTTAATTATTTTCTGGGCAGTTTTGACCAGAAATACATTAAATTCTCACAAGAGGACCACTGACATCAACTAGTAAAAATGATGGGTACTTAAAACCTTTGAAAATATACAATTTCTCTTGTACATATACAGTACAGACCAAAAGTTTGGATACACCTTCTCATTCAAAGAGTTTTCTTTATTTTCATGACTATGAAAATTGTAGAGTCACACTGAAGGCATCAAGGGCTATTTGACCAAGAAGGAGAGTGATGGGGTGCTGCACCAGATGACCTGGCCTCCACAGTCACTGGACCTGAACTCAATCGAGATGGTTTAGGGGTGAGCTGGACCACAGACAGAAGGCAAAAGGGCCAACAAGTGCTAAGCATCTCTCGGGGAACTCCTTCAAGACTGTTGGAAGACCATTTCAGGTGACTACCTCTTGAAGCTCATCAAGAGAATGCCAAGAGTGTGCAAAGCAGTCATCAAAGCAAAAGGTGGCTACTTTGAAGAACCTACAATATGACATATTTTCAGTTGTTTCACACTTTTTTGTTATGTATATAATTCCAGATATAATTCCACATGTGTTAATTCATAGTTTTGATGCCTTCAGTGTGAATCTACAATTTTCATAGTCATGAAAATAAAGAAAACTCTTTGAATGAGAAGGTGTGCCCAAACTTGTGGTCTGTACTGTATATACATTTTAACCTATAGTACAATCTTAATGTCAATGTCAATGTCCAGACTGCTGCAATGAGTTTTTTTGCAGTGTTTTACCTGGAATCATACTATGCAGACTCTTGATGTGATCCTGTGTCACTCCACTCTCTGTGCACACTTTGTCAATGAAACGAGAGATGAACCTCCCCACAGAGTTGGCAACATCACTGGTCTCAGAGTCTTCAAATCCGCTCTCGGCGTCAAAGCTCTCAGCTACACTCCCAGCAATACTGTTTAAAGCACGACACAAATTATATTGTAGATTTTAACACAACACAACCAACATAAGCAATGTTATTCCCAATATTCTTAAAATAACACACAGCTATTTAAAGAGGCTTTGATGCCCCTCTGCTACTTTAGTTTACCGACCTATCACAATTCAATGTATTGTTTAGTCTGTTGCACACAATTAGGAAGCAGACGGCTCTGATATCTCATGGCCTCAGTGCACACTGTGCTGGTGGAAAAGCAATGTAATTCCCTAACTGTTTACAAATATAAAGTGAGAGCAGCTCCTGACATTTCAGGCAGAAAATCTATCAAGTCTATAGTAAAACTAGGCAGTGCAGATTTTCCAAAAATCAAAGCATCTTTTGCAGAAGAACTACTTTTCTTTAAAAAGTTTTGTAGGAGATAATTACACATTGCCCACACATTGCTATTCCAAGGGTGTTCTGAGTCAAAACCCTTAAATCTATGGTTCTTCCTAAAGCCAAAAGTATCTATCCCTTACTCAAGTTCAGCACCAGCTCTCGTACAATCGTGATGAGATTTTCATCAAGCACAGTGATGCTGAACACATTCATACGGTCACGGTCTGAGTATAGTATACTTTGAAAGGATTGCACACATAAAGTAACTTAAAATATATAAGGGGCTGAGCAATTATCATGATTTAGCGGAGTAAAAATCTAATGCAACTGTATAGTTTACAATTTATTATTATAGTAATCTAATTTTTTTCATTATACTTTAAATTGCAATGTACAATAGTAATATATTTTTATTTTGACAATTACAGTTCAGCATTAACTCTATTACTACTAAGCAATAAATAGTGTTAATAATAGGTACAGTGAAAGTGCCAATGTGTTGCTTAATAGAAAATTATAATCTTGGGGTACTTTAATTCAATTTTGTTATGTTACGTCTCAGCAGTTTGGCTGACAAAACAAGTTTGGAAACTGCAGCCTTAAAGGGTTTTTCCTATTTTATGGTCTGGCAGGTGAAAATCATAAGTCTGATCGCTTAGAAAAGTAATTGGATGCTTCTCAACAACAGACATCATTTGAGAAGTCATTTACGAAATTTCCTAATCGTAGGTGCAAGCGATAGTAAAATGATATGCTTGCCATATCAAACACCACTAATTAAAAATAAAGAGCAAAAAGAAAACGTGTGTCATCTGAGACAAGCACTTAAAACTCTCAGTGTGCCGTTATTGGCCTTGAAATCTTTCAGAGGAAGAGAAAAGGACAAGAGGAGGGAAAGATCAACTCTGGAGACATGCATTTGGCCGAACATCACCCATTTTGACTACGAAGCCTCCCAAAACTAACACATATTATTAATATTACTACAAAGCTCTACGTCCCCATCCCTCCGTCTTTTTTTGGTTATGGCAGAGTGCTCCTTCGACAAACAGCCAACTCATTTCATCGTTCTGCTAAAGCAGAGCTGCATTCAGGCTACCGGAGGGGCCGGGAAGGATGTGGTGTATAACTAGATATGACTCTGGAGGAAATACACCGGGCTACTTCTACTTGCGTTCTTGCTCACTGACTGAACCATCTGTACGATTTTCTGTTGAAGATGTTAAGAAACAATCAAGCTGATTTATTTGGAAAGCGTGTTTCGTAACCAAGGTGAAAGGACAACTGTCAGCCCCTGCTGTGCGCCTTTTCCATTTGAACTGATCTGATGTATGCCAGATGTACTGGAGCACCAGCGACCTGCAAAAGTGTTTAAAACCGTAGCCAATTCTCTCACTTCACAGGACTACAACTGACACATTGAAATTGTGCTTCTCTGTGACAAATTTATGTCAAAGCACTGCTTTTAATCACAACTGATTTTAATCACTTTCAAATGATTATGTAATGTTATAAAGCACTCTGTGCTTGGAATATGCTGTTTGCATAAGCATTTTAAGAACAACCTTTTGACGAATTATCTCTATTTTTAATATTTTGGGCAACTCTTCTGCTCAGCTTAGCTCCAAGCCAGTCAAATGAATGTGGTTCAACAATTCTCAAATAGTGCCACAAAATTTTCTTTCACAAACTCCACTGTTAAAGCAGTAATTGATTCCAGTTTCTCCAGGGACTGCATAAGACAGCCAGATCCAAATAAACATAATGATTTATACTGTAAGGCTAAGTTTTTTTAATTGCGGGAAAAAAAGAGAGTTTACCGTTTAAAAAGCCTAGGACTTTTACTTACCGCATTTTTCGGACTATAAGGCGCACCTAAATATAAGTCACTTCAGTCCAAAAAATACGTCATGAAGAGGAAAAAAAAACATATATGTCGCACTGGAATATAAGTTGCTTTTATTTAGAACCAAGAACCAAGAGAAAACATAACCGTCTACAGCCGCGAGAGGGCGCTCTATGTTTTCAGTGTATACTACAGGAGAACTGAGCAGCATAGAGCGCCCTCTCACGGCTGTAGACGGTAATGTTTTCTCTTAGTTCATTTCTCTCGGTTCATGTCGAATTAATTTTGATAAATAAGTCGCACCTGACTATAAGTCGCAGGACCAGTCAAACTATGAAAAAAAGTGCGACATAGTTTGGAAAATAGGGTAATAGTATGCACTATAACTTTAAACAATTGACATTCTCATAGCATGATGCTACAATCCCCATATTTGACTATATTTATTGTGTTTATGACCTGGGGGCAGCATTCATTTACCCAGATTTCATATCTTATTCGAGCACAAAATGTTCTCCCACATCTCTACTATCATGAGTTACAATTAAGTCTTTCTTTCATGTGCTTCCTTTTGAGCAATGACTTATTTTGTTTCTATCCATGTAAGCTTGACACCTGGGCTGCTGCATTTTTAATCTTTACTGAATCTCTGTCATATGATTACTGACCTCTAAGTGCGTTCACCTTGATCGCACAGAGAATTTTGAGCGATGACCTTCATTAATCAGTGTCTGGGTGGTTTGATGTAGTGATTTGGACATGAAACGCATATTTCCTAATTTATGCCTTTCGCTCTAACTTTATATTCACAACACAATGACCCATTAACTTAGGGGATTTTATGCTGAGAAAATGTGGAAGATATTTTAATCATATGCAGGGAGAGGTCAACTGTAAGGCAAATGTGCGTGCAGGTTGTATTGCTTATGAACTTAAAAGTTAGGTATTATTATACTTTGTTTTTATTTTTCAAAAGAATTAAGCAGTAGGATATGACACTAACAATGCCAAGATCATGGGTTCAATTTCCAAGGAAAGCAAAACTGATAAAAATGTGTACCTTGAATGCAGTAAGTCACTTTGCCAAATGCATAAATGTAACTGTAAATACACATTCTGCAAAGCATTGTAGTCTCTTGCCTGTTTGTGAGGATGCTGTTGCTGTCCCAGTCTGTTGCAGGTGTGGAGCGCAGCAGCTTGTTTTTGCTGGTATCCAGCGGTACGAGCAGGTAGACCATCAGGCTGGCATAGTGGATGGCCTGGCTGAACACTGTGCTCTCCTCGTTCTTCACCAGCTCCTGCTGCTTCTCTTTGCTCAGACTGGGCCAAGCATGCAACTGCTCCGCTGCGAGGTCCATAGCGGTTCGTTCTGACTCACTGGATGCTGTGGACAGTGTGCTCTGTTCCTTATGACAAAGAGATGGGAAACAGGGTTAGATAATATCCCTTTTCTACTGAATTGGTGCCAGAGTCAATGCTTGCTATCTCTAACAAAACCAACCAAATTTTGTCTGACTTGAACAACAACCAAACTCACAAAGCTACTACAAAATGTGCTCATAAACAAACAAGGAACACTAGCTTTAGTTTAAAAGCCTTACTCCTAGTGAGATTTATTGTATTTATTATCTTGTGATTGCTTATAAATATAACTGCAATCATAAATCACTAATAAACATTACTACAATATTTTGTGGGTCAATAAAAATATGATTGTCCGAGATAGAGATAAGGAAAAATCTAGTTTGAAAAGGGCCAATTCCTAAAAATGTAATATTGTGTTCATGTTGGCTTTGATTTTTTGTTTTTTGACAAAAAAATGACTAAGGGTCATGTGGTGTAACCATCAAATAAAAATACCTTAGTACACACATCTTAATTGTTTTCAGAAATGTTATTTCCATCAATATTTTTCAAGGTAAGCGTATTAAGTAAACTGACCAATTATAATACATAAATAACAGGGTTGCACCATATGCCCTAAACCTGATCTAACCTTCTCGTCTTGTCATAAAAGGTCAAATTATCTGATATGTTAAGGTAAAACTTTTAATTAAAAATAAATTACATTTCAAAGTTTGAAGGATTAGTCAACAAGTAAAAAAAAAAGTCGACTTCAATACTTTACCTTGATTTTGGCAGCGATGAGTTGTTTCTCCTCAGGGGTGGTGAGGTAAAGTGCTCTGATCTGGTTTTGCACCTCAGAGTAGAAGGTAGCCTCCCAGAACTGCTGACTGGTCCAGATGGGATGGTCTTGTACGCAGGTGTAGGCGAACTGGTCCACTCCAGCTGCTAGTTTCTGTAGGTAAGAAGATGGATCAGCGGACAACGAAATGTGAACCAAACTCTGGCAGCCTGCTAAGATAAACAGTGCCTGCTACTGTCTTTATAACAGGTCAAGTCAGCCGAGCTGGGGTCCTCACAGCTCATGAAACCAACTGGGCTGTACTGAGCTTGTAAAGGAGTCCATTAAAAAGCATGGTGAAAACAGGAAAGTAACACAATGTTGCCAATGGTTTTAGGAGCAATCCGTCATTTTTAGTGGTCATAATGTTCTCAACACATACAGTAGGCCTCATTGAGAGAGATTGCAAAGCAAGACTTTGAAAACATGACCCTAGTGTTATTCTGTGCTTTTCAGAGCAATCCAGAGCAAACCAGATCACCTGTGGCCTAACTCTAAAGGACATCTGCTAAAGCTATGAAGGCTGTATTTATTGTATTTGCACATACGGATGTGATCACACACCATGCATAACGTTTTTCTCACTTCCCATTGGTCTGTACAGCTCATACCTCTGATGAAATTACCATCTAACGTCTTCTTCTTAAAACTCCTGAACATAAGTTATGACAAACTGTCTTTGCTACTTAAGTTTCCCTACAGCTAACCAAACCGCAATCACAAATGAAACAACAGATGGACAGAAAAAATAGGAGTAATAGAATTTCTTTGCTATTTTTAAAATAGTCTTAAGAGAACCATCAGAACTTCCTTTTCCATATCGCAACAGGTTGTAATTAATGTTATATGAACAAGAATACATGGATCCATTTGAAATAGTACACCATCTAAGCTTCTTAGCATACAGTTTTTACATGGTTGGGGTGTACTAAATAAAAAACTTTTTGCATCCATGCCCAGAATAATGTCTGTCATTCATTTCACCTCAAATCACAAACGTTGAACAGAAGCTGATTAGACAGCATGATGATTGCACAGGTGTGCCTTAGGCTGGCCACAATAAAAGGCCACTCTAAAATGTGCAGTTTTACTGTATTGGGGGGTCCGGGGTGGGGGGGAGGGGGTCAGAAAACCAGCCAGTATCTGGTGTGACCACCATTTGCCTCACACAGTGCAACACATCTCCTTTGCATAGAGTTGATCAGGTTGTTGATTGCGGCCTGTGAAAAGTTGGTCCACTCTTCTTCAATGGGTGTGCGAAGTTGCTGGATACTGGCAGGAACTGGAACACGCTGATCATACACTGATCCAGAGCATTCCAAACATGCTCAATGGGTGACATATAAGGTGAGTATGCTGGCCATGCAAGAACTGGAATGTTTTCAGCTTACAGGAATCATGTACAGATCCTTGCAACATGGGGCCGTGCATTATCATGCTGCAACATGAGGTGATAGTCGTGGATGAATGCCACAACAAGGAGCACAATAACGCCTCAGGATCTCATCACGGTATCTCTGCATTCAAAATGCCATCAATAAAATGCACCTGTGTTCGATGTCCATAACATACACCTGCCCATACCATAACCCCACTGCCACCTTGGGCCACTATATCCACAACGTTGACATCAGCAAACTGCTCTCCTACACGACACCATACACACTGTCTGCCATCTGCCCTGTACAGTGAAAAACCGGGATTCATCCGTGAAGAGAACACCTCTCCAAAGTTCCAGATGCCGTCGAATGTGAGCATTTGTCCACTTCAGTAAGTTGAGACGGTTTCGACAGTTTGTGCAGAAATTATTTGGTAATGCAAACCGATTGTTGTAGCGTCTGTCCGGGTAGCTGGTCTCAGACGATCTTGGAGGTGAAGATGGTGGATGTCCTGTGGAGGTCCTGGGCTGGTGTGGTTACACGTAGTCTGCAGTTGTGAGGCCAGTTGGATGTACTGCCAAATTCTCTGAAACGACTTTGGAGATGGCTTATGGTAGAGAAATTAACATTCAATTCACGGGCAACAGCTCTGGTGGACATTCCTGCAGTCAGCATGTCAACTGCACGCTCCCTCAAAACTTGCAACATCTGTGGCATTGTGATAAAACTGCACATTTTAGAGTGGCCTTTTATTGTGGCCAACCCAAGGCACGCCTGTGCAATAATCCTGCCGTCTAATCAGCATCTTGATAGGCCACACCTGTGAGGTGGATGGATTATCTCGGCAAAGGAGAAGTGCTCACTAACACAGATTTAGACAGATTTGGGAACAATAAATGAGAGAAATGCGCCTTTTGTGTACATAGAAAAAATCTTAGCTCTTTGAGTTCATCTCATGAAAAATAGGGGCAAAAACAAAAGTGTTGCGTTTAGAATTTTGTTTAGTGTATTTACGATACACTGAATGACAGCAAATTGGGACACAACCTCTGAAAGCAATCTGTTTCAAGTAGAGGATCTTGGGAAGCTCCTTTTTGCCGTTTCAGTAAATCCAAACCCAATCATTTATAATACCTGTATATCTAAAGGCTGTTTCATTTTGACATACATTAACTTTCCCACTCTCTACTGTGAAATTACCAGCAAAGACATTAATGTGAAGGTTTGCTTGGGCAGTTTATCTTTCCCAATGTAGTTGAAAATTCTAATATGTATTTCAACACTGGGAGACCCTATAATACCGACTTGTCTGTGTCAAGCTGTGCTGATAAATTCAGTTTATCCATCATTCTTGCAGAGATAGCTAAAGCTGGCCTGGTTGAAGCTTTGAGAGTTTGCAGATATTCTAAAGCTGTCTAGACCCCATTTCGTCAAGGCTGACATACAGATAGAGCTGAGTGGAAAAAGTGGCAAGAAATGCAGCAGGAGAAACAGTGCAATTGTTATTCTAGGATGCGGACCAGGAACGGAATGCCAGAGGAATATTATTTGTCTTCAACATGGTTGTGCACCATCTGACTGACAGCAGATGGGGGGTGGATGCATGTAGATTTGCTGGTTCTCCAACAACAGATGTGAGGGGGTCAGTTTGACCTCTTCCAACTGTACAGCCTTGACAACAGGAGAGAGAGATATGTTGTGGGCACATGTCAAGATGGGAGGAATATTTTTGATCAGACTTTGTGAAAGTGTTTAACTGTGGCCAGAAGATGTGTGGCGAAAACTGACGCCTGGAATGAGCAGATTCTTCTAAATATTGGAGGTCTTAACTGTTGGCTGCCAGAAGGAGTTTCTGCTCAACTTTTACATACTAATGTAATAGGTGGAGGATCATGCGACCTTGTGTCTGCACTCCTATTGGTAACTTTGTTTAAGAACATGGTGACTGGTTTGTATTTGGTCCAAGGTAGGCTATTAGCTCCCACCACCTTGACCAAGAAAGCCCCAATTGGTAGTGCAGCTGATCAACTAGAAAACCATTACAAACTGTTTTAGGGATCACCAATAGGGATGAAAAGTAAATGTGTGATTTGTGTCAGGAAAAAAAAAATATCTCATTGTGATCTCTGAACAGCACTGGGTAATGATTTACCAACATTATGGAACAAATCCCTGCTTACTTAATTCTAAGAGACATTCCATTTGCAGAGCCAGGAAGAAATCAAAACAGCACGGTTTAAATGCATTATGTCGTAAATGACATAAAATATTCATGTCTATGTGACCTAAAAGACATTTAGGATTAAACAGCACATTTATAATTATGATTTATGTCAAACAAGAAAAGCAACAAAGAACATCAGGGCCAAATGTTGAATGTTTGGACAAACAAAGCCGTCTGGTCCATCGGTATGCAGGACATGCTGTAATGCAAAGTAAACATTGGAAGGGTCAAACTATGGTCAGTGAGAACTATAGAGGGGTTATGCTAGCTCGTGGATTGACAAGAAGTTAATGTAACGCCTCGAGAACAACAAACAGCCCAAAATCCATTTCTGCTGAACAGTGGCTGAAACACTTGCCTGCAGTAGATAGTGCCAGAGACATTAATGGAGGTTTCAAATCATAATTGTATGCCCAAATGACCGTTATTTATAATTTCAAGCAGGTACCTGATACTTTACATAACAAATACTGACAAACAATACGGAAAATCTCTCCCTTTCCCATTAGACAGTCACGTGGATTTATGCAGTGTGTGATGCAGTCTACTGTGCAAGTGGTGCGATGGCCAAAACTGGATCACTTCTGTTGTCATATGGCATATATAGAGCTATATTTTAATGTATATTTTTTGGGATTTGGTAAGGTGAGGCACCACAGGCAAAAACACAGTTTTGTCAAACATCTTTCAAATTTGTCTGAGCAAAAAATAAATATCATAGATTTTCCCTGATTTACAGAAGACACGCAGTAAAATGTCATTCAGTGCAACAATCTTGTCAGGCATATTTACAACAAAAATCTATTTATGACATATTAAAAGACTAATTACTTTCACCCCAAATACTAATGAGTTGTAATTTTAAATGTTTAACATTTGCCACTATCCTAGGTTTTGCCCATTTGTCAGTAAGAATTTTTTACTAATTTAAAACACAATAAAATGTAGTATGCGCCATTATTCTTTTAGATATTTTAATATTAAAATAAAATAAAATAAAATGCTCTACCACTTGAGCCACAGGAACACCATACATTAATACTACTACTAGTTTGAGAAGTACATTCTAGTGTGCAATAATACTATTATTTTTGTCACAAGATCATTTAATGCAAGTCAAACGAAACATTTATTTTGACAGGTGGTCGTAAAACCCTACTCTTAGGGTTTTTAAATGGTAAATGGCAAAAGTGATTATGTGATTCTCAGGGCAGCTCTGGAGATGAAGTTCATGTTTTCATGTCCTCATAAAGTGAGATGGCAGACGCTGAAAAAACAGCAAGGGTTAAGCTGCCTTTGCACGGTCTCTGACATGTGGATGCCATTGTTGCATTTCTCCCATTAGCGGCAGTTGCACAGAGCTTTCACATTGGTCATGAAGCAACTGTTACCCTCGGCTTATTCACCATGGTAAAATGAATGACTTTAATGACTATAATGCATGTATGAATATATCCACACAAAACAAATGACCCCACAAATAAAAACATAGTAGTAGGTTGTATGATTTCCGGTCTATTGCTTGTCATTTGACGCAGATGGTGGAAAGGCGGTTTCACATTTTTTTGAGTATTTGTTTAGAAGACAAAACGGTGCAACTCATTCGCGCTTCATTCTTCAAAAACAGATTTCTGCTTGATCTTTAAAGGTGCTGTATGCAGGATTGACACAGAGTGGTTGAACTAGGTATTGCAGTCCATATTTAAAATATCGGAGAGGGTTTTTTTCACCCCTTTCCACCTAAGACTTGACACACACACAGGTTGCCAGATTGATGATACCAACAGGAAAGAACACACTTGACGATAAATTAAATTAAATATGCTGTGTTTTCGGCAAATTGGCAACTCAGGGTTCTGAAATACATTTACATTTCTTCATTTAGTT
Organism: Carassius auratus; assembly: GCF_003368295.1. Lineage (NCBI taxonomy): Eukaryota > Metazoa > Chordata > Actinopteri > Cypriniformes > Cyprinidae > Carassius > Carassius auratus. The sequence continues at coordinate 22,798,131 of NC_039274.1, forward strand.
GATGCTTTTATCCAAACCAACTTAAAATTGCTATATGTCGGAGGTCACACGCCTCTTGAGCAAGTAGGGGTTAAGTGTCTTGCTCAGGGACATATTGGTGTCTCACATTGGATTCGAACCCGGGTCTCTCACGCCAAAGGCATGTGTCTTATCCACTGCGCCACTGTAGCATTAACTTGGCATGTTTCTTAAAAATTTGGAAACATATTATGGTATTTTTATGCTTTAGTAGAGTCAAAAACGTAGTTACAGAACCTTTAATATTCACAGACCACATCACGATTCGATTAAGTGTACAGCCCCACTTTTGATTTATTCATCCAAAATTTGCTGAATTCTGAGACATTATACTGTAAATTCTAGTTTTATTACTGTGCACAAGTGCATCAGTGACAACTGACGAGCAACAGGATGTTTTGACAGCTGTATGAACAAAATTACGATGGTATTTTGCAGGGTAGCCAAACCCACTTTTAAATCTCACTGACCTAAAATCCTGCTCCAAACTGATTATGAAACATAAAATGTGCTTTGAATGGATGTGATTGTGACTCGTCACAAAGAAATAATTTGATGCTCGAAACCGGTTTATACAAAGAGAAATTACCCAAATTCAATAAATAACGAAAGCCAGACTCTGACCTAATTTTGTCCATATTGAACATCCCCTACCAAAACACATGTAAACTGTCTTTACATTTCATCTTTAACTCTTCCGTGAGCAGGGAGGCTCTATTTGAGTGATGATCTGTGAATGACTGCCCAGCATGTCAATGACCTTGCTTATGAAAGATCAATTAACTGCCTGGAGGCTCAGCACTTCCCAGAAGAAAGAGAATTAATCAGCACTCAAAGGCTAAATGAGATGCATGCGATCACCTGCTACGGCAAAACTGACCGTGTGTGAGTGCGCGTGATTTCTCACAAGTAACGTAATAACATATCAGGTGTCACCAGATGGCATAATTAGTTTTTTTTTTGTCTTACAGAATCTCATTTTGAGGTGACTTAGAGGTATCCATGGAATAACATTCTCAAGCAGAGGAACAATGAGCTAAGAGTTATTCGGGTTATATAAAAGTCCTCATTTGCAATGCTGAAAAGGGTTTAGGTTATAAATCAAGGCAAAGAGGTTGTTGTAAATGGAGCGGATCTTTGTGGGAATTGTATTGTTGACTCTGTGGTCGAGTCTTGGCCCAGAGGTAAAAAAAAAGAGGTGTTTGCTAAAACAAGTATCACAGTTACTCAGGATTAGGGATTGAAACAAATCCTTATCCCGGATGCATAACTTATTGATCCTTCATATTCAGCCATTTGCACTATGAATGTTACCTTGAATCATGCAGCTTGTAGAGAAGAGTTGTGCTATTTTTAAGAGATCACACTTGCTCTTCAAGTATGCAAAGGCTACACTGAGCTCTAGTGTGCGTGCGGTAATGTCCATACTTCAGTTGGGTCATCCTTAAGTAGAGTAGCGGGAAACCTTTATCTCCTGCCAAGCCTGCACTGAGAACCTCAATAACACGACATGTAGTGTGGTTTAGTACAAGGCTACTGGGAGCGAAGCGGAGGGCATGGGGATCACAGTCTCATGGAAGAATGCATGAGGGTTTAAATGTGGTGCTACACAGGGATCATCTAAGGATAGCCCTGAATGCAGATTAAAGCAACTGCGCAGCATCTTGCCGGTGTTAAAACTGATTTCAGGTGATACGTGGAATATAGGAGTTGAGTTGACCTAAAATAATGTAGCCTTTGCTTTGCATGAAATCAATGACATTCCTTCTGGAGTGCTGCAAAACAGACAAGGTTTCACTTATCTCTCTTGTTGAATGTGCTGTTTATCGCAAGATTGAGGGCTACACAAATCTGACTGTCAGCTAATTTTAGTGTAATGCTTTAATCAGGATTGGCTCTTACATAAACATGGCAAATGTGAAACAGAAAAACTGAAAAAGGTTTGAAGAAATTGCTTTCAGATGACTTAATGAAAGACTTGAACTGTTTGCCTCAATGCACAGAATTTTCAGCTCTCCAAAACGGTTTGTGGAAGTTTGTGCATCTCATCAATTCAAATGAACAATGCCTAAGGAAACATTTCTGATCACTTATCTCTACAAACTAATTAGTGGTGCTCAGTTACTACTAACACTGAGTATTAAACTTAACCAGTGACTATTCAGCACAGTTTGTGTTACACAACGTGCAGCTCATGATTCATTGTTCAAAGTAAAAGAGCATCTGAGGTCATTTGGACTACCACCTCAGGTGTGCATCATTTTTCAATAATTTAGGATCCCGTCTTCAATTACTCCTTACATACACAGTATGAACTGGGTGTTGAAGAGAGAAGCACAACATTTTGTTCTTTTACATGCGTGCAGCTCATGATGCTAAATGCTGCTCCACATGAATGATTTCTACAGGGGCTGCAGGTTTTGGTCATAATGTGAATTTGGGACGATTCTAATATGCATTAGAAAATATGCCAAAAAATTCCCCAAACCTTTAATGAGAAGTGCTTAGAAAACCAAAAGAGGAGCTTTAAAAGGCACTCTTGGGTTTCTGCCAAAATTAAGAGCTAGGTAGTTTGACATAATGAAAAATAGAATGAATGAATGAATGAATGTATGATAGATATATAGATGGATAGATGGATAGGTTGATAGGTTGACAGATAGATAGATAGATAGATAGACAGACAGACAGATACAGTAGGTACAATAAAAAGTGAGACAAATATACAAATTATACATTTTGTTGTTGCAGTAGGTTTTAACAAGAAAATACTACTTCAGTTTTTTTTTACTTAAAAATTTCATGTTACCTGCTGCTTCTTTGCAATTATATGTGAAGTTTGCAAACAATTTCTGAAAGAAAATAGTTTCAAGTAAATAATATATATTTTTATAGAATTTTTATCTTACAGTAAAAAAAAACAAAAAAAAAACATAATTTTTCCTAAATACACATTTTTTTCTACAGTGAAATTTTACAATAGTTACAATTCAGTTTAATATTTAATAGTAACAACAACAACAATAAATAAATAAATAATAATTATTATTTTTATTATAGTCATATTGATATTGCAAATAAGCACAGCAAACCTGGAACTTTAAAAAAAACAAACGCTTTTTTTTCTGATAAAAATGCGATAGCAATTATATTTTTTACCCAAATCGTGCAGCCCTATCCAGTATGCAATAGTATGAAATATATAAAATTATTTCCAGTATGAAATTCAAGTTCTTTTCAAGTGCTGTCTTTCTGACAGTACTTTCTTATAAACTGCAAACCGTTATTTTTAGAGTGACAGTTTCCTGCAGGTCATTCCAATCCCAAAGGAATTTAAACCCATTCCTGGGTAGGAGAAACAGTCTTATCTCTAAGAGTTTGGGTTACGTTGACCATGCAAATGTACAATGTATAATGTTACAGTTAGGTGTGCAAGGCTTAGACAAGTGCTATTATCCCAGAAACAAACATTAGGGTCACCAATGTGATATCTGATTACATCACATGTCTTCTGTGCACACTGTGAGTCACTGCAGACAAATCGCAGAGCAGTCCACCATTAAAAAACAACACAGTCAGTTGTGTCTGTCTCTATGACAACAATAATGTGGGCATGTGATGGATCAGTGTTGAAAGCCAGACACTCTCCAAATCCCTGCAGCCCTTACCCCCCCCATTCCCCCTGCACCACAGTGAAACTGAACTGGGTTTGAGTTACTGTCACACTTCATAGTGGTTTCCTTCAGCGATGGCCTCAATGGAATGGATCACAAAGCCTAAATATACCCACAGCGAAATTATGTTAGAGTTTCTGCTAGTGAGCATCTTGATGCTGCAATTTCGAAGGGAAAATGATTTCAAAGTCAATCCTACCAAATATTTTTCATTGTATAAGTACTGTATTTTTACAAACGTGTTCTGAAAATAAATGCATTTTAATTATTTTTCCTAAAAAATAAAATTCTACAGTGAAATATTACAATATTTAAAAAAAAAAAGATTATATTTCATTTAACATTAAAAGTCATTATTGTTAGTAGTCCTATTATTATAGCAAAATGTACTTACATTTTGGACAAATTGTGTAGCCTTAAATCAAGCAAAATGCCAAGCCTCTAAGAGTGTTGTTTATGTGAATATGGTGTTGTCAAAAGACCCGGTACTTCGGTACCAAGTCAGTACTAAATTTTTTTAAATGTGACGGTACCTTTAAGGTTTCTTTAAGTACCGGTAGTACCGAGGTCCCGTTCAAACCCGGTGAAGCAGAAGCGAAGCAGAAAACGAGGACGGAATCTCAAAATCCAGTCATGAAAATGAAACTTACATTTTAATATGGACAGTCATTGAATTTGTCAAAGTCAGCATAAATTAAGCAAATCAAATCTCCATATGGACCAGTATCTGTAAATGTTAAACCGCAAAAGTTGTTTGAAATATGAATCTGTGTTCTGCGCGTCTCTGTGTGAATTAATGAATGGCAGAGACGTGCGGGTTTGTTTACTACATAGACTGAAGCGCATTTCATTTTCATTATTTTTGTGTTTTGCTTTGGTACCAAAATTGGTACCGAGAACCGTGGATTTTCCCTGGTATCGGTACCGAATACTGAAATTTTGGTACCGTGACAACACTATATGAATATATAAATATGTGCTATGAGTTTTCCTCTCAATATCAAAATAAACATATTAAAATGACTGCGGTGAGAAAGCAGCAGTTTAGAAAGCATCTGATCATAGCGATGTGGATATGCTTGAACCAGTTATGCAATTAAAACAAGTGGCTTTACAATATTTAACAGAAAACAATGTCAGTGTTGTTTTTACCTGGAGTTAGATCCCTACTATAAAGCAGCTCTCCAGTGTGCTCTTGGTTTTACTTGGGGATGTCTAACCTCAACGGACTGAACAGAAGAGATTAACCAGAGAATATATTGCATAATAGCCATGGATCAATGAAAGTTAAAAAACTAATCTAAATTATAATGAACTCCAAACGAACTTCATTTTGGTCGGATTAAGCAGTTAGTTCGTCAACTTCACTTGAGTATATCATTGCCTTAGGAGTTAAACTGAGCAGATGGAGACAGGTGGAAATTGTTCCCTTCTTCCAGCTTTAATGAACGCTGGTGCCAATGTTGATGTGTTGTGATTAAGATCCAGTAACTAAAGCTGCCAGTATGCCTGCTGTCAGCCTGAGCTCAACTCTTACTTACCCGGTAGAAGACCGTTGTCAGGGGCAGTAAGGCGGCGGCTACAGTGTATTCCTCTGAGCTGGAGCAGTCCTGCGAGTAAACAGAGACAGGGAGATGTTAGATGATACCACTGAAGAATATAAACTGATGATAAAAAAAACTTTGGCCAATTGTGCAAAAAAAATGACATCACTTGCTATTTTCCTATGTTATATAAGTGTTATTACCAAAGCATGACAATATGTCATAGTATTGGTTGCATGTCCACGCATAACATTTTTGTCTTAATGAATATGGATAAAATTATTATATATGGAAAAACAAAGAAGTCATGCTTATTTTTGGCTTGGTATCCAAGGACTTTATTTTTGGGTTGGCTTCCATTCAGTTGGTTTCCAATGCTTTTGAGTCATTTTCATCCATATGCTTTTAATATGTTATATAATCATGTAAATTGGAAAAGCCAGTTTTCAGGCTGTTTCAATTATCGATCTAGAAGCAATTTCATATTGTAAATTCTTAACTGACATGGCACTGTCATATTATAACTGGACTAAGCTATTGAATCAAAATTGTTGCATAAAAAGATAAACTGGAATTGGATTGACATTATAGTTTATTAGGACCTTGGAAATAATAAAATCCAGATGACTCGGCTTTTAAAGAAAAAAAAAAAGATTGGTTTAATAGCTTCATGAAAAGTCCCAGATTCATGATTTGTTGTATATGATGTGGCACTTTGTTAAAACCTCTATCTACAATGAAGGCACATTTATTTATCAAAGATTCGTCACTTTTATGCATTCTATATTTTCTTATACAACACCAGGATTATATTTCTATACAAAACCCAGTTTCCATCTCTGTTCTCTATCCTGGCATAAACATCTGAATGTAAAGACAGCGGTAAATCTAAAACATCAGTTCCTGCATAGATCTTGCGTTCCTGACCCCCATGGATGGTGCAGCATGCAGAATTTCTCTTTCAGTTCTTTCACATGTTTAGAATGAATTGTGTCATTTGCCAGGGGTCCTGGAACATTCCATCATTCTAAGCTTCTGTACACAATTAGATCACTGGAATGAACTTGGAGCAAAGTCTGTAATCCTTAACCATCAAATGATCCCAATTATTCTGTGGGGAGACCTTATCCTCCTCTACCGAAGAAAACATTTGTAGTGTTTGTCTGTGCAAAATTTATCATGAAGCTCAATTGTTGTTTACAGGTCCAAGTCAGTAAAGCCCTATCAAAAGAGTCTCTGTGATATCCTGGTCCCCAGATATGGCCTAAAGGATGTCTACCTTTAGTAAGAAATTCTCAAATTTGTTGACTAGAACATCACAAAAAAAAATAAAAATAAAAAATAAAAAAATTAATTTTGGAGACTCTTACTATGTACGTCAATGACCAATATGACAGATCCTCAAGTTATTACATATTCAGCACATTTAAATAATTTGTTTTTATAAAGAAACACTGTCCAGCTGCGACACCAGCAGGTAAAGCAACAGAGGGAGTCCGTGTCTCTTTCGCCTCCCCTGAGCCCATTGACTTTTGACAGACCCCCTAAAGCCTGCGGTGAGTTTGCTGGGGGGTAACTGACAATGAATGGGGTAAAGTCATGTGAGAGGAGGCAATGGCTCCACGGCGATATGATTGGATATGACTGGATATTACTGGCTGTGATTGGTTCATGTGATAAATCTTGTGTCTCTACACATTCACTAATCTGTCTGAATGAACAATATAACAGTGTTAATGGGAAAACTAATTTAAAAAAGTAAATAAACAAACAACTTTGTTACATTAAAATAAGATTTAAAATGGCATGAAAACAAACCTGATCTATGAGAGCTTTTAGTGAGTAATTAGCTTGGAGAAATTTCAAGTAAATCTCTGTGTCTGTGACCAAAATATATCGAGCTTTGACGACTGATAATCAAAAATAAAAATAAAAAAGTGTCAAAAGTTAACTATTAAAAAGAATAGCTGAACATAAGTTATATTAAAAACAAAATATATTGTTTAAACTGTTACTGCCAAGAGTTCTCATTTCAGAACAACACTGAGACTGAGGATTCTTTGATGAATAAAAATGACAAGCATTTATTCAAAATATAAATCTTTTCTAATAATGTAAACCTATGTTATCACTTCTTATCGATTTAACACATCCTTGCTCAAAAAAAGTTTTTATTTTTTATTAAAAAATAAAATAAAAAATGTTTTAATTGTACTGACCCCAAACCTTTGAATGGTAGTGTATATTGTTAGTAAAGATTAATATTTTAAATAAACGCTCTTCTTTTTAACCTTTTATTCCTCAAAGAATCCGTGAAAAAAGTATCCCAGGTACCAAAAAATATATAAAAAAAATTAATCAATATTAAGCAGCAGTGCTGATAATAAATCAGCATATTAGAATGTTTTCTGAAGGAACATGTGACACTGAAGACTGGAGTAAGGATGCTGAAAATTCAGCGCTGCATCACAGGAATAAATTAGATATTTATTCATTTAAAATAAAAAATAAAAAAACATTATTTTACATCGTAATAATATTTCACAATATAAAACCTTTTCCTGGATTTTTAAATCAAATAAATGCAGCCTTGATGAGCATAAGAAACTCCTTTTAAAAAACATAATAAATAATGTATCCCAAAGTTTTAACAGTAGTATTATATTTGTGTGTATATATTAGTGTATATATATATATATATATATATATATATATATATATATATATATATATATATATATATATATATAACTATATAATAAAAACTATACTGAGGTTATGTATATACACACACACACATAAAACCTCAGTATTTAGCTTATAAACACATTTATTTAGTCTAAATAGAACATGTCATTTGGCCTATATTTCATCACTCCTTTAATTAATACATTTAATAGGCTGAGACTTTAAATTCATCCACAGGCTGTTTTTGGCCCACGAGCCGGACTCTGGACACCCTGATGTACAGAAATCACACATATACACTTACATGCCAGTAATGAGACTTGTCATTCACAGTGTGTAAATTATTACCAAGAGGTCAAGACTTCTGGTCAGTAGTGTGTTGTTTGTCTGCTGCAGGACAGCACGTATGTAACTCTTCACTCATCCAGGAATGCTGGAGGATGTTGAGTGACTGTGACTCATCACAAACTATACGTGCTGCTGCACTTGTGAGCAGTCTGAATGATGTCTATGGAAGTGAACACGGAATATGACACGTCTTTTCCTATAGTCCAGTCTGCTATGGGATCTGCAGTCATATGATGTGACTCAACTGCATCCTGTTTTACTCAAATTGTTGCTCTAGCACACTGTTTGCTGAGGCAGGAAGGGGAACGCATCAACTTCCTATAAAACAAAAGCTGTATTTTAAATGCTTTCTAGGAATGGTTTCCAAACAATATTGCTTTTCTCTAAAACAGAAGTTGTGATCAGCATAAATATAAAAAATGCACGGTATTACGACTCCTCATAATAAAGGTTAGGGAGAGGGAGAGGGAGAGAGAGAGAGAGAGAGAGAGAGAGAGAGACTTTTATTTAGCACCAACACACAAAATCCAGGATTCATCTAATTCTAAAAAAATAAAAAAATAATAAAAAAAATTATATATTTATATATATATATATATATATATTTATATATATATATATATATATATATATATATATATATATCAGAACACCCAAACAACACCATAGCAAACACCCAGAACTCTTTATCAACCATACAGCAATCATCAAAAATACCCTAACTGTGTGATCACATTTATATGGACAAGCATTGCTCGAATTTTCTTTAGAAAATTACAAAATCCAGTTACTTTTACTACAGAAATGCACTGTATCTCAGCCACTTGTTCAGTCAGTAAATCTGAGTCAAACAGAAATCCTGTGACCTCCTCCTGTTTACCTGGCCTCGTGGGAAGGTATCCTGGGGAAGCTGCACTTGTTCAACATGGGAATGATGCACTTCACATCTTCCCAGAACATTTATTTCTGTAGCGTTCACAGAGCGTTGCGTAAGCTCATCTGACTGCAAAGTCAGATATCATCCATTGAATGCTCTTTTTTCAAGAAAACCAATTGAGCACAATGGGTCTCCTGCTCTAGCAAATAACTGCAGACAAATGAGGAAAAGAAATGAAATCAGCAGGTGGTTCACCTAGACCTAGACTTTAAAAAAATATGGTGTGAGACCCATAATTATCTGTCAGTCACAGAAAAGAATGTGCAGAAAATAAGCTTACTTTCAAGGGATGTTTCATCCAGAAATGAAAACGTTGTCATTGTGTATTCACCCTCATGTTATTTCACTTATAATTGCATTTTTTTAGATCACATAATTAAAGCGGATTAGTGCCATGCCATCAAACCTGTTGCAAAACATTTTGATGCACCAAGTATGAATATGCAAATGCACTAAGGCTGTCATGATTACAAATTTTGACTGACAATTCTTCAATTAGTGTTACATAGGTTAAGCCTTACACACATACACCTAATTTACACACATACACCTAGTTTATATTTAAGTTGGAGTCATATAGTAAAGAAAATAATTTCTTATTTAAGGACTTATTTAAAATAACTTAATTATTCCAATATTATTTCATTTTAAATTTTTTTATTAATTGGCAACAAGTCATTTGCATGTGAAAATATAAACAAGTTCAATTCAGATGAAATCCTTTGCTAAAACTCACTTTTATGAGATAAAAAAAAGAAAGAAAATTGGCCAAAAATATCGGCATCATATATCGGCCATCGGCTGCCCTGATTTCTAAATATCGGCATCGGCCATTGAAAAACCCTTATCGGTCAACCTCTAGTAATGAGAAATAAAAAAAACACACCCGGTGCATCTGTGTTACTCAGACAATGAAAGAAATTCATGTATCTGAAATGACATTGGGTGGTTAAATGAAAAAGGACTTGAATTTTCAGGTGAACTATTCATTTAAATGGATGATTACAGAGCTCAGCAAACGGCTGCTGCACTGTATTGCTCCCACTGCCTGCGGCATGGATGTGCAAAGCTCTGATCAGCTTCCCTTTACCCTCAGGACAGCATAAAACAAATGTGTGACTGACAGGCTGAGTAAGTGTTTGCAAGGGACCCCTGCCGATAAAGTAGCCAGAGCTGGCCTGTAACCCTACGGCACAGGAAATGACTGGGATGCCATAGTGCATCTCCACTTCATCGCATTCCAGACCACTGCTGGGCTTGCACAACTTTCAGCTCCAGAACCCGCCGCAGCTGGACGAAACACACAGCAGAAGAAAACAAGACTTTGTAAATTAGGCTTATTAATGGGATTGTTATGAGATTGTTTTAAAAACGATAAGGTCTATCGTATTTATTGTCTAGCGAGATAAGTACAGTTCACTAGAACTGACTCCAGCTCCATTCTTACGTCTGTATTCAAACTGGGAGGTGTCCTTTATGTTAACGGTCAACAACAGCAAACACCTGAAGAATGCACAACAAATATGTGTTAACAGCTCTCAGATTTTCCGAGAAGTTGCGTAAAATCAGGCTAACTCCGCTGGGATCGCCAGTTTTGCGAAGGAGGGATGTGGTACCACGACTCTGTCTTCTTCCACATCTGTTGTACGAAACTGCCGACCTCAAACAGATGGAGCCAGAGTCCAGACGCCTGAGGTCATGTGCATGTTTGGATGACAATTATATTGTCTACATGTTATAACAAACTCTTGGGGAAAAACAATAAATGTCATCTAGCTTTAAACAAAACAACGAACGGATGCCACAAGCGTGTGTCAGCGTTGGTGTGCATGATATATTCCGATGGCACTTGCTGATATCAGAAATACAAATGGAATGCACACAGATTTAAGCTTTTGCATATCTTGATGTTTTCCTTCCTTTGTGAATTAGGGCTAGTCCACATGAAGCCAAAGTTTCCCTATCCAATCTTTTTCTCAAGAAACATCTGCATCCACACTAAACCACAAAACCGACACAAAACGATTTACTGTAGTATACATGCCAGACCAGTATGTGGCGCTGTAATTCTGTCACAGAGATACACAAAAAATGGAGAAGGCAGCTTGGACTATGCGCATAAACCTTGTGCGCGGTATACAAACAAACCTGGAACAATATATTTATTAATATGTGTTAATGTTAGTTAATAAAAAGACAATCGTTCAGTGTTTGTTCATGCTTTTGCTGCGGTTAATTGTGATGTAGCAGTGCACGTCTAGGGGCGAGTCGTGGGCTGATGACGTTATCGTTTCAGAAAATATACGGATTCGCCATCCACACAAGGGTGGCGTTTTCAGATTTATCCACTCTGGGACCGGTTAAAAAATATATATTGGTTTCACTCTCCCAAAACGCCAGATCCGTGTGGACGAAATGATATGCGTACAAAATGTATGCGTATACAACGAAACACGTCTCCGTGTGGACGGGGCCTTAATCAGATTAATTTATCAAATAAATATTTGCTTATATCCTTATGCTCTTCTTCATGATTAATTAAAAATAGACTTTCTTTATTAATACCTTTTGTGAATCAATCGGATTAATTTTCCAAATAAATATCTGTAAATTCTGATGCTATCCTTCTTTCAAAAGCAAACGCAATTTAATGATTTTTATTTTTCCTTAATTTACCACAGAAATCCAGGGCAGTCTAGCATCAATATAGTTAAATATATACACTCTTAATTAATAATTAATTAATACTGTGAAAAGTTGATATAAATATGTCTAAAATTTAATTGGGAAAATATTTAGAAAATTTTATGTTAACTAATATTAATATTAAGTTACATAATTTTTTACTTATTATAGTATTGAACTGGATGATATTTACTCATATACATCTTTTAAGATTTCATCTTTTAATCTAATTTGCATCTACTAAATTGTTATTTTAATCATATTTTTATTATTTATTTGAACATTTTTTACACTTTTTCTGTAAACTTTTCCTTAACCCCTTACAACTCACAGTTTTATAGAAATTGTAAGAAAGGAGGACCTTGGTGAAACCCCCTTGTCACAAGGCCAGGTACAATAATAGCTCTGATTAAATGTAATTAAATATTAATTTTACACCGTATCTTCGCGGTAAGAAAGTAACATGCACAACACAACTAGATTAAACTAGGTTGCGTAATGTGGTGCAAGACTAGACAGCTTTATTATTGCTGACTATACTTTGCAGTGTAGAACATTGAGTTCATAAAGGGAACTTTCTAGTTGTTGCATCACATAAAAATCAAACACAGCCACTTCATGAAAAAAAAAACAATGATGTAATGTGTCAGAAAAAAAGAAATCAAAAACAAGACCAGATTTATGTTAAAAACATCTGTGTGTCTTTGCAACTGTACCTCCAGCTATTTATAGTGCAGATGTAAAAACAAAAAACATTACTGGAATAATCACTGGCGTCTCTGCTGTCTCTTGTAGCTCTTCACTGAAGGCGATGAGAGCACCCACAAAATAATATGAAAGCAATTAGGGTGTCCAGGCAATCTGCTATTTTTGTTTGTCTTACAGTTCATCTGAGACAAATCCATTGACCTCGGCGCCACACATGAGATCAAGTCATTGACAAACTATCCTGAAAATGTGAAGAGCTTTTATAACGCTTGTTGCCTTTGCACAATACAGCAGTGCTGAATTACCACATGAAAATGATTAACAAATTCTTGCAATGTTTTCCATGAACTTACAAGAAAGATTATAAAATATTTCGGCTATAAACTCACATTATTTGCTCTGTAATTGGAATTTTGTTCTTCGAAAACTTTGCATACCTATCAGGAACCTAAAATTTATGTGAATTCTCCCCGACAAATCTCAAATACCAAATGCTTCAAGGAGAATGAATTTTTCCACTGGCTTCTCCGCAGCCACATCTGAGGTGGAAGATTTATGTCTTACATAAAACATACAAAAGTTTCTGACAGGTACGGTAGTAACACTGTCATTCTGATATGATGTTCTCTATTACATCCAATGAGGAGGAGAATACTCCTTCAAGCCAAGTCATGTCATGTTGTAAAGGTTAACACCAAAAACTATAACTGTGATAAGTATATTAGTGTCCACACCAATGGATGATAACATTCTCTTTATTATAAGTGCACACCACAGTTATGTCAAGCTCAAGCTCTTTAAATACTCAAGCTCTTTAAAACAGGATGGATTTCCAATGGCTGTCGTTTTACTTAGCTTGGGAAAAAATCATTCTTAAAGTGATTCCCATAGTGTTGCTCCTCTGTGCAGTGATAGCCATGCTTGTAGTCTCTGCTATCCTTTCAGACCTTGTGCAGCCCTGAGAATCTTTAACCTAATTTGATGTTCCCAATCAAACAAGACTGGCCTTTTAAAAAATTCAACTTGCTATATTATCTCTAAAACTTGGCTCTGATCTTCATGAAAACTTGCTTTTTTTTTTCAATCAGCACAGGTTTTGTATTAGTTTTTGTAACCCATTGGTCATAGGCCTCAATGATCTGAACATGTGCACCTTATTTTTTGAGTGACATTATATTAAGTATTATATTTTGGACAATTCTAGCAATTTTTACCCCAAAGCTGAGGTGCATAAGCTCAGATCAATGAGGCCTATGATAAAAAAAACTAATACTAAAACATGTTAACCTGTGCTGAAAGAAAACAAGTTATATATATATATACTGTAACTTGATACACAAAAATGACAATGGCCTACAACAAAAAATAAATAAATAAAAAACAAATGTTATATAAATATATATATATATATATAAAACTGTATTTTAAAAACTGCATTTGTTGTTATTGGTATATTTAGGTCAGTGCTCATTTTTAATTTTCTGTTAGGTTTAAAGCAAAAACCAATGACTTTCAGAAAAGTGGATTCTCCATCTGCTCTTCATATAGCTTGTCATCTTCAGCCCTGTTCCATGTCATTTTGTTGCCTTTCTGTGTCAAAAAAAAAAACCTGTCCTTGACACCGTCTCTGGAGATCTACATGAAATCACTCTCGCTTGGGCTTGTTTCTGTCTCTCATCTTGATTAACAGACTCTGATAACTGATAGCATGTGCATTTCATATTTTGAAAGCTGCTCCACATATGTCTCTCATATCCCAATGGAAAACAATACATTACAGACCTGCATACAGCTTAGCGATCAGATGACACAGCTATACAAACCATTTCAATGCATTTAAATGTAGAATTTTGGTTAAATTTTGCTTTCAAATTGTTTTGGTCTGAAAACCCTTATCGGCTGCAGATGTTGACATCCACGGCCCAAGCTGGTCTGTATTATTTCGACAAAAGTATGTTCAGAATGTCCAGTGACTCTATAAAAGTTGCTAGCTGTTTAAACTGCACAGCATGATTAACCCCCCCCCCCCCCCAAACCAATGTGAAGTAGTAAAACACAAAGAACTACCAGTGGGACCCTACTCCAGATTAATGGCAATATGACTGTTTATAAAGGAATGTGATGGAATAACACAGAATAAGTCATGAAGTGCTATGACAAGACAGACACAGTTACACAAAACCTAAACAACTTAACACACATCAAACGTCCCTCTTACAGAAAGCACCAGACTTATAGATCAGTAAGTTGTACCAAACTGTCACAAAAGAATAATACTTTACTGAAGGAAAACAGTATTATATCATATAGTGTAATAAATCAGTAGTGCAATAAGTCATGCTGGCAGAATGCAGGCTCAGTGCTGGCTGGAAAAATCTGGAACTTTGAAACTAAAAGGTTCATTTCTGTTTGCTTTGTCAGAGATGTTTGCTTAACACTAAATCTGCTTTTACCTTTCTAAAAAGACTCCAGGCTTTGCATTTAATTAACAACCCACTCTACGTCACAGATCCTATCAGGACGCCCCATCGGCAGGATTTTAAAAGGAGAACAAAGAGAAGCAGATTTCCCCTACATGGAAAATTATGGTTTTCCCTTAATATACATTTAAGAGACTCTGTCCACGACACAGAGAAATAACATTCTACATCCCCTGCTAACCTGTACAATAACGATACAGTGCATGATATGTTAAAACTAAAATTAAATTAATGGATTTAATATTAAAGTGTAATTAGTAGTTTTATGTAATTAACATTAAAATTGTGCATTGATTAATGATGATATGGTATTTTCTTCTAAATACTACAGTTTGAAAATAAGCAGTATTTTGCAAATATACAATACATCATATACAGTTGCACTCAAAATTACTCGACCCCTCAGAGACTGCAATTCTTTACAAATACAAGCTTTTCTGAAGATCCAGGATAAAATAAAAATTGCATCTATAACAGTTCACTGGTATATTAAAAGTGATATTGTCAATATATAATGTAATATTTTTGAGTTATAAGAATTTTTTTATAATATTGCTATGCCACAATTATTCAGCATTGCTGTTTTTAAATCACTTATTTGCATGGTGAGGAATAAAACAGTCTCAAAACACAATTAAGCCTTTAGAAACTCTATTAAAAACAGAATTAGCTTGAGCCGTTACACATACAGTTAGCCCATGCATGTGTTGAATTAAATAGAAAATATATCAACAGAGATCTCACAAAAGCTAAAGAGAATAAATATTGTATTACTTTAGAAAGGCTAAGGCTACATGAAGATTTCTAAGACATTGAAAGTTCCTAGAGACACAGCTCAATCAGTCTTATCCTTAGCTTAAAGTGTGTTTTACCAGAAACCCTTTGAGGGTGTTGAAGAAAAAGCAGAAAATGAGAAAAACCTGCAATGTACAGCCAGAGACTTGCAAGATGACCCGATGAAAGGAGGAAAACCATTTCAATGCAGTGTGTGAGAAGAACACTACACAAGTATGGCCTTCATGTTAAACATCTCAATGAATACCACTCTTGATCAAGAAGAACAAAGGCCAACTTGAACTTGATGAAATTCATTTGTGTAGACCTGTGGAGCTCTAGAGGAATGTTTTATGGAGTGATGTGACCAAACTGGAACTTTTTGGACCCATGGATCAGCAGTATGTCTGCTGCAAAAAAGGCAAAGCTCATAAGCAGAAGAACACCATCTCCATCCTCAAACTTGGAGGTGGATCAGTCCTGTTATGGGGTTTCCTTACTGTAGAAGGAAGTAGAAATCATGGCTGTATGAAGGACATCATGGATTCTCTGAAGTATCAGGCCATTTTGACAAGAATTGTGATGCCTTTGGTGCAAAAACTGAAGCTGATGATCAATGGACTTTCCTGCAGGACAGTCATCCCAAAGTACAAATCCAAATCTACTTCAACTTGGTTCAGGGATCGGTATAGAATGTACTTGAGTGACCTGTTCATTCTCCAGGCTTAATTTTTAATTGAAAATATCTGGTTGAATTTGAAGAAAGCAGTGGCAATGTGAAAACTTTTTTCACATTTTCAGGTGAGGAATGGGCCAAGAGTGTAGTAGAGAGGCGACAGAAGCTTCTAAGCACTTACAGACAGCATTTATTGGTGATTTTAGAGAAAAAAAGATTCTGCACAAAGGAGGTTGATTAATTTTGAACATGAATGTTTAGAGCCAATTTGAATTTTATCATAATTCATCAATGTTTCATTCTCAGAATCACTCAAAAGTGTATTAACAAGCTTTCTCTAATACTTTACTGATGCCTTTGTTGAATTGATTTCATTAAATGCTGTTCTCCGGAGCAAAAAGTCTTGCAAGTCAGAAATTGTCAGGTTGAATAATTTTGATTGCAACTGTATATATATATCTATATATCTATATCTATATATATATATATCTATATATATATATATATATATATATATATATATATATATATATATATATATATATATATATATATATATAAATGCATTAGCAAACACTGAAGAAAACACTTGCCTGAAAAAAAAAAACACTAAATAATTTTTAGTGTTGCAGCATTCCTGTATTTTGTAATCTGGAACACTGACAGGAGTTATTATATTACTTGACTAACTGCTCTGGTGCTTTTGCTTTTAGGTCGCTTTGGTAATAAATTCTGGTAATATTGATGCCCACCTGTAGAGCGCAGTTCATCATGCGAATGATATGATCAAACTGCTGGTGGTCCAGGATAGCACGGTTCTGCTGCACATGGTGGCTGAGCTCTTCGGTCAGGCACTGGCGTGCTGCTTTGCCTTTCAGGGCCCGAAGAGCCGCAGGGAGTGCCTGAAAGAAACAGCAGCGTCAAGACATTACTAAAACATATGCTTTTTAAGCGCTCACATCCACCTAAACCAGTCTGGGCTTGTATACATGCATGCAAAGAGCACAATTGCTCCTGCTAAATCCAGCCAGTTGACCTCTGACCCATAGTTAAAATTCCAGAACGGTTGTTGTTGTTGAGATTTTACGTCTAGACGGAGACAGCACTCTCCGCTCAGGTTTACTCGGGCCGATGGAGTAGAGGTTGTGTGGAGGTGATGTCTTTACTGGCTCAGAGAAGCCATTAAGCTGCAAGCACAACATTTTTACAACTGTAAAGGGATGCAAGCTTGCATTGTATAACCTACAATTTAAACTCAAATGTATGCAGGTAGCTGGCTACCATTCAAATGCAAACACACGCATGCGATGGCAGGCTCCAAACATCCTCAGTGAGTAGATTTCCTTTGCCACAGGTAATTTGCACAAAGTTATTTAGCCTTAAAAATGTTAAGATGCTTTAGACAAACACCAGACATGGTTAATGTTAGAATAATATTGGTATTAGTGATAAGGGCAGGGAAATTAGAAGAATATGCGTGACTGTTTGTTCACCCCTTTCCTCCTACGTTTGTACGACTTGCAGCTGTAGAGCTTTGCTTATCGTGCTGTGAATGCCATCACTAACGCATGCTAATCTGCATGCTCTCTTTTTCCAGATGTGCAAGTGAATGTGTGGGTTTAATCCTTCTGTCATCACAGAAATTATTGCATCACCTTCTCTGTCTCCAGAGACTTGTTGTCGAAGATGAAACCGATGCACGTCCGGACCACCTCCAGTCTACGAGCGCTGTTAAAAACAGAGCTGGGCTTGTCCATGATAGACACTGCATAAAGAAAATAAACATTAATAATGCATTACATTGATTAAACCATAGTTAAGCGGTAGCATTACACGCAACATGTAAACCCCTTAACTGCGACAAAAATAATTGTTACACACCATCTCAAGTGGCTTATTGCTATTATAACAAAAATAAAAACATCCATGTACAAACCCAATTCCAAAAAAGTTGGGACACTGTACACATTGTAAATAAAAACAAAATGCAATGATGTGGAAGTTTCAAATTTCTATATTTTATTCAGAATACAACATAGATGACATATCAAATGTTTCAACTGAGAAAATGTATAATTTTAAGGGAATATGATTTTAAATTTCATGGCATCAACACATCTTAAAAAAGTTGAGACGAGGCCATGTTTATCACTGTGTGGCATCCCTTCTTCTTTTATAACAGTCTGCAAACGTCTGGGGACTGAGGAGAAAAGTTGATCAAGTTTAAGAATATGAATGTTGTCCCATTCTTGTCTAATACAGGCTTCAACTGTCAACTCAACTGTCTTTGGTCTTCTTTGTCACATCTTCCTCTTTATGATGCACCAAATGTTTTCTATGAGTGAAAGATCTGGACTGCAGGCTGGTAATTTCAGTACCCGGAACCTTCTTCTACACAGCCATGATGTGGTAAGTGATGCAGTATATGGTCTGGTATTGTCATGTTGGAAAATACAAGGTTTCCCTGAAAGAGACGACGTCTGGATGGGAGCATATGTTGTTCTAGAACTTGGATATACCTTTCAGCATTGATGGTGCTTTTCCAGATGTGTAAGCTTGCCCATGCCACACACACTCATGCAACCCCATACCATCAGAGATGCAGGCTTCTGAACTGAGCGCTGATAACAACTTGGGTTGTCCTTTTTAGTCCTTTTTAGTCTGGATGACATGGCCTCCCAGTTTTCCAAAAAGAACCTCAAATTTTGATTTGTCTGACCATAGAACAGTTTTCCACTTTGCCACAGTCCATTTTAAATTAACAGTGGCCCAGAGAAAACACCAGCGCTTCTGGATCATGTTTAGATATGGCTTCTTTTCTGACCTATAGAATTTTAGCCATCAACGGCGAATGGCACGGTGGATTGTGTTATTTTTAAACCCAATCATGTTTCCAATTAACCTAATAATTAGTAAATTGGTCCTCCAGTTGTTTCTTATATGTACACTTAACTTTTTTCGGCCTCTTATTGCTTCCTATCCCAACTCTTTGGAATGTGTAGCTCTCATGAAATCCAAAATGAGCCACCTAGATAACATTTGATGTGTTATCTATGATCTATTGTGAATAAAATATAAGTTTATAAGATTTGTAAATTTTCCCATTCATTTTTTACTCACAATTTTGTAAGTAAGTGAATAAGTAATTAAACAAACTCCTTTAAAAAAATAAAATAACAATACAAGGCCGCTCTATAATATGAGTCGCTGATCATTAATGTAGAATAAACCTTGACAGAGGTTTACAGCCTTAAGCAAAATTAAACTTAACCAATGTTACCCTGTCAATAAGTTAATTTTCCAAAATCTTTATCTTTATTTGGTATTATTACACGGCTCTGTGGAATACTTGATTCTGATTAGTCAGTCATGATATTCTGAGGTATGTTATCCCTGGATAACGACCTGTAAAAGCTAATAACACAGGCTCATCCGGGTAACAGCAGTCTGCGCTGTACTCTTGCTTGAACTATTTCTTTTCTCTTGGTGGAAGCTTTGCGTTTGTTTAGCTAATAAAATATTAAAACTCGATTTAAAATGGTGTACAATTATTTAATTATGTCATACTGGTATCGCGGAAATATGTTTAGGGATATGTAAATTGGTAGGAGTTAGATCTCGAGTTGGAGTTGGTGCACGACTGTAATAGCAACTTACAAGTTAACTCCTCAGGAACTGTCCGCTTAATATAAAGTGTAACATCCTGAACACTAACCACACTTTATATGTAAAGCCTAACTTACTGGCCGCTGCTGTGTAACATCAGAGTAATATGTGTATATATACCAGCAGTATATATATCATAGTCTATAAAGTTATGTAATAATATTATTTTCACTCACCCACAGGGGGTCCAGCGGGCACCACACACTTCCTCTCTGGGTGGGTACTGATAGGGGTGGGGTGTTGCTTGGTCAGGCCCTCATGTATCAACTCCTCCACCCTCTCCTCCTCCAACAAGGGAAAGGGCACCACATGCACCCGCAGGTGTGAGCCCTCAGTGGGCCGGAGCACTTTCTGGAAGGCCATGTGGGGGTTCGGACTCTCCTACAGAACACACGACAAAACAACTGTCTAAATTCAGCATTAAGAGATGCTTTCTGGAGTTTGCAAAGACTGGAAAAAGTCCACCATCACTCATCAGGAGCATAACTCTGTGAGTACTACAACCTCCACTGTGAAAATGTGCTTTTCACAGTCATTCCTGCTGTTGTATACTGTGAGTGAAAATTTCCAACAGCCAGGATAAACTGAGCAGTATTTGACAGATCATGTGATCTCAACACGGTCGCTCCAAAAAGGTGACCCGCTCTCACGTGGGTGTACATCATTCACAAAATATTCCTCAAAAGTACAATTCAGTCTTTAAGTGTAAAACTTTTTAATGAGGAAAATGGCAGAGGCCAGGTTTAAATAAGCCTTGGCTCTCAATAAAATCCATTAAATATGACAAGAGAGAAGTCTTGGCAAAAACTGAAGGTCAACCAGAAGGACAGAAAATACATGCATCAAGCAGCAGCCAATGGATTTCAAGAACCTGAAGGAACTGACATTAGAGATGGCGTCATGCACTTACATTTTTGTAAAGCTGCTCGGACAGCTCTCTCAAGCGCTTCTGGGACTTGACCAGGTTCTCTTCTTCCTCCTTTAAGCAGTCTACATCTAAGGCCACCAGCTACAGGACAGAAAAACAGAGCAGTTTAATGCAGGGACCCATGAATCTGTGGTTACAACGTGCACAAGAAATCAGTTTTTCCACCTGTAATTGATTTAAAACTACCCAGAATAATAGCTGAAGTTTCACTCAGCTACACTGAGTCACGCATGTACTCTCTTCCTCTTGTGGAATGATGTTAGGAGTAGGAGAATAAATATTTGCTCTAACAATGATTCGATCTTATTACAGTTGTTTACTGAATCGTGTCATACAGTACATGATGAAACATTCACACATTTCATTTGGATTCCATCTGAATTTTTTGGTACAATTCATCCTTATTTTCAAAAATATTCTGAAGACACAAATGCATCCGTTGAAAATAGGTTCTGTTTCAAGTTTGCTTGCTGTCTACTGCCTGCATAGGCAGCATCCTAACTGAAATAAATCGTATCAGAGGAGGAAATGAATCATATTAGAGGACACATGAATCTCTAAGGATTTTTGGTGCATCCCACTTTGCTTACTCATGCACTATTCAGTGAAGTAGATTTTATTTGCAATATTGCCTGTTTTGCTCTTTTCCACCTAGGGGTTGGCAATCTGGTGAATTCATATCACGATCGATCTTTTCAAGCGAAACTACAGCAATAACTGCACATTAGTGGGTCAAAAATACTCTTAGTTCAACTAATTTCATATAAATTTAAACTATTATGCATTTTCATTTAAATGCATTACATTACATTCCTTTTGCACATTTGTATATTTTTTTAAGGTATACTATATCTTTAAAAAGTAAGTATCTTAAGTACCATTCTATTTCTTTTTTTTTTTTTTTATAAGGGTTTTGCTTGTATGTGAACATCTTTTTGGAAGGATGATAAGCTAAAATGCTGGGACATAAATGTATAACATCATACTAGGGCCGGGACTTTAACGCGTTAATTGAGACTAATTAATTACACAAAAAATAACGCATTAATTAAGATTAATTAGTTACAGAAAAAAATTTCCAGCATTTTTAATAACTTATTTTTGCACCGCGGAACGTTTCTCACTGGATGAGTTTCGGCGGACCGATTATACTGGAGCAACAACTAGCGTTCTCATATCACCGCAGCACATGATCGAATCTCAAGTATCACCTCAACGCAAAACATATAGCAGCTAGCGTGGACTTTACACTTTATGTTGAACTGTGTATTATTTTGTTGGTGCAACTGGCAGTTTATGTTGAACTCTTTATTGTTTTGGCCAAGGTTATTGAGAGTTGGACTTAGTATGTTATGGCCTCTGAAGCAACAGAGAGATGTTTTCTAATAGTCAGGGTTTCCAATGTTCTGAATGTAATTGAAAGTATTGTGTATTACTTAAAAAACACTTTACAGAAGGTTCCAGCACCTATAAGCTACCTGAATTTCTGAAATGTACTATTTCTAAATTGTTTCTAAATATGCCATTGCTACACTTAATGGCAAAAATTGCACTGGTCTGCTAGACTTGGTTGAACAAAAATAAACAATATTTTGTTGCTTAAGCTTATGTATTCAGTCATTATTCAATGGTATACTATAAATCCATGTGAAACAAAATGACTTCTCACTGTTCTCAGGTCAAATATTTATATGCAATTAAAATGCGATTAATTTCGATTAATTAATTACAAAGCTTCTAATTAATTAGATTCATTTTTTTAATCGAGTCTCGGCCCTACATCATACATTTAATTGTGTTAGAAAAGTTGCCCTCATAAAGGTAAAATATCAATTTAATATGTAAATCAATTTAAGGGGCCAAATATTGTATTGGATGCTTGTAGGTTTGGAATTATTTTTCAGTTTTGATTTTTTTTTTTTTTTCTGCTTCCACCACCATCTTGGACATATTTTTCTTGCATTGTATTCTGGGATTGCCTTTTTCACTGTAAATGACTATATTTAACTTAAAAGGCACCATTATCATGTTTCCTAAGGGCCCATTAATAATCTATTAATTCTACACCTCTGTTACATAGTTGGCTCTGATAAAGACGTACTGCACCTCATCGAACAGATCGCAGGCTCTGTATGGAGGTCCCCGTTCAGACACGAATCCTGCGAAGGCCATGCCATCCAACACCTTGGTCAGGAAGTCATTTTCTATCAGGCCCCGCTGGCCCAGGAAGGCAGCCTATCAGGGAAAAGAAGGTCAATGATCAAACAGAAATCATGGCATCTGCTAAACTTCCACTTCAAACTCAGTAGCCAAGTTTAATTTAAAAGTTGCAGAGATTTTTCTTAACAAAACAACTTCCAGAAGAAACAAAGTCAGACGTCTGTTATCTGTATCCCCAGCTACATCAAATGAGATGGGCATATGTATATTTTAAACTGATCCCCTGCAGCATCAGCCAGTAAACTGAAGAACATTTGGCAGGAGAAGTTGCTCAGTTTCGAGATGTGAAGCATTCTTGTACCATAATCTGAGCCAGGTGGGGTGCTTTATGAGGGTCGTATTGAGACATTGCCACAAAGACATCGGCCGACAAAAAACAAAAACAGGTTGGGGGGTGAAATAACACTTGCGAATACAAGTTTGATGCTTTTCATATGGCTCATTGCAAGGACAATCCGACGGACTAAAGTGTTTTAAACAAACTAACCGCGATACCATCGGCATGTGCGCTTACGTTTGCACCCAGGCACTTCAAAGCGAAGCGTGGACGAGGCAAAGCTCAGTGCTTATCTAGCGAGTTCATTGAAATTATTCTTTCATTCTCTGGCTCTGACCCAAACCCACTGTGTTTATGAAAAGGCAGGTGTTTGTACAAGTGCAAGCTGCATTAAGTTAAGATAAGATAAACAATGCTGTGTTTCAAACCAGTCAGAGTTGTTTGTTTCCGACTACTAAACACGTCATATTTACAAGTCTGGTAGTCATAATTACGATGCCAGGTTCAAATCACTCAGAGTAAGATGGCAATGTATATAATTACATAACTAGAATTCCACGAAATGAACAAACAATACACATCAGGTTTGTTATTCGGGCCCTATTGTTTTTCTAAGGACTTTGCAGATTATTTATTTTTTGACTATTTGGGGCTGAAGTTCCTGAAAATCGGCATATGTCGGAATCTGCAGCCATCAGGAGATCAGCAGGAAGTCACATGGGGTAGTCATCGGCTCTTTTATAAGGCCATTTTCAACCAGCTCTGTAGCACACCGACAGTGACCAAAATTCATACACATATAGATCTTATCAGCCCGAACGACTTCAGTGCTGACAGTCAGTTTTCCACCCAACAGCAAGTCAGGTATTGTGAATTGTTTGAAAAGCTGTCGACATGATCTCAAGACACTAAAAATGCAAAATATGAAGGGATTTTTGATACTTTTATGGTGAAATATAACAAACTGGAGCTTTCTTATAACTTCGGCATACACTGACTGATCTTGATGAAACTTCAGCAGTTTGTTCGTTGTATGAGGCTGATCATGAAGTTATAGTGCCATCAATTGGCAGGAGGAAGTGTGTCATTTTAAAAACTCTACGAAAAAGCGCTCTTATTTGCTACATATTTCATCTGAATATTATCAAAGCTTAGCCGATGTAAAACTACGAAGGGATTCTTGAGATCTTAAATGGAGCGTTGGCAATGCCAAGACAATGCTTCAAACTTAGGGGTGTAACGATTCACTCGTTTTCTCGATGCATCGATTACAAGCCCTGACGATTCATATGCATTGATCCTAAAACATGATTTTTTAATCGTGAATCGCCGATCTCGGACAGTAATCGATTCAAAACGATAAGAATCGATAAATCACGATTTCTATAGCGATTCAATTCTTTCTAAATATATACACATTAAATTACTATACGCACAAATTAATGGAGACCTTGAAGAGTGAATCGTGCTTCTAATCTGTCCTTCACGCGCTCCACTCTTTACCACCTGAGACTGTCACAGGATTGCGCTCGCGCTCCGTTCGTCTCTGACGCAGTTGACGATCTATAGGACTCGTGGCCAGTAATCCTAACTTGAAGTAGTTTTACTTTTCTGTAGTTGGTCAATGGCTCTCTGCTTCTTACCGACGGCGTTACCGTAGCAGTCAAAAGCTGTATTTATTGCATGGACGGAGCAGAAATTTAAGTGTCTAAATCATACTCACAGATCTACTGAATGATAAATGTGTTTAAACAATGCTGATGAACCGAATGTATGAAGGAAACTGTTAAAATAAAAACAGCATTGATGACGACCTTGAAATAAGAGCGTGAGGTTTGTCTGATAATCAGATGCATGAAAGTAGCGTTTGTAGCTTTAGCAAACAGACAACGGGTGCGTTTTCTCTAAGAATAATTCACTGATGGACAGGAAAAGTTAAATAGCTAGTCTACTAAAAAATTTTATTTTGTAAAAAATGAGATAAAGAAGTTCACACTGAAAGAACTCATAGACGTGCCAGGCTTTTTCTTTAGCTAAACTGAATAAAAGCAGAATGAAGAAAAAAAAAACACAATAAATAAAATGTATGAATGATGTGGTGCTAACTGACGTATCATTTATTACAGTACAGAAACTATAAATTATATTTCTACCTTATTCTGTGCAGAAAATTTTAATAATCGCTAATTAATTGTAGCCTAGTATATAAAACAATCATAAAATTGCCATTAGGAAAAACAATATCGATTACAAATGATTGATTACTGTCCAGCAGTGTATTTGATTTCTTACATCTAATTAAAGGTAATAAAAAAAGAAGAGAATTCCTTGTAAAAAAACAAAAAACTAAAAAAATTATAATAATTATGATAATACATAGGCTACATACATAAAATGATTGAATCGTTCTAAATTTGCAAAAATCGTTCTTGAATCAAATCGAAAACCTATGAATCATGAATCGAATCGCTGCCTTCCCAAAGATTCACAGCCCTATTCAAACTTTCAAATTATTCTTCTATATACTCCTCCAAGTGCTGTCATATGATTTACACCAAACTTTGCCAACATGATGCTAAAACACTGAGGAACCTAAACTTTGAATGGTTTTCGGATGTTCATAAACAAATCATTGTATTGATATTTTAGTAGATCACTATATAAGGTTCTCCAAACTGGTCAAGACTGTTAAATCAATCAAAACACTACATGTGAATAGGATAAAAAAAAAAAAAAAAAAAATTGTAATAATAATATTAATAATAATAACAACATACTTCCACGGTCGATTAATCACAATACATTAAGAAAATTTTTTTTGTATTTTTTTGTATTATTTTATGTAATAATATGCATATGAGGCATTATCAAATTCAATATTTATTCTTATTATATATTAATTTGCATACTTTCCAGAAAATAAATCTGAACAATGAATATAAAGCCAGGTTTAAAAATAAAAAAATTGTTAAAGGTTTATACATATCTTTAAATGTATGTACAATAAATCAAATCTACAGATGCAAATAGATAGTGTGTCATAAAATAAAAACTTAAATGTGTGTTTTCTTTCCACAGTTACTGAAGCAAAATAGCCCAAAATCTCAAAATTGACCAGTACAACGGATTTGCATTTGATGTCTTGCTTTACATTTTGGGTATAGCATTCAACTTCATCAGATAAGAAATATAGCTTATAAATGGTATGGTCTATGTTTGTGATACATATTCATAGTGTTTTTTTTTTTCCATCCTTATATGCCTGAAAGCACTTGTTCTTATTCACTGAGAGACTAATGCTTTTCTCCTTTTGTGTTCCACAGAATCAATTCATAGAAACCTTGAAACAACATGAGTGAGTAAAATAAAGGAAACACTTGTGAAAACACAGTATCTGTTTATCTGTCCACAAACCTATGCTGAACTGTTTCGGACCCCTCGCTGAAAACCCTGGACATAATTAGTATGAAGGTCCTTCTTGAAACATTATGCAAGCACTTGAGAAGTGTTTTGCCAGTTTACTGGACTGATCTGGCACAATGACAGTAATTGCCTTTAATCACTTGTGGGCTGGTGGGCTTAATTACTCAGCAAAGAGGTTTAACATCATAAAGTTGCAGATCAGCGCTCTGCTCTCACCTTGTGAAAGTGAATCACAGGTTCGGAATGGATGCGAATGAGCTGCAGACAGGACCTGTAGCCCTGGAAGAGTTGTGCAAACAAGCGCAGGAAGACCGCCCTCACCTCCTTATCCTGTCAAAAACAAGAAAGCCAGAATAAAAGCGACTGAGAGACATTCCAGATAAACGTACGAGGATGGAATGAGTCAGAGTGAACATTTTCTCGCCTCAAAATAAACTGTGTACGTGATGGGAGTTCAAACTCTTTTAATGAATAGATATTGCAGCCCCCTGAAGACCCAATAAAAGACTCCCATACTGGCAACATGAATGCCAGCCACACATTTCACAAATTTCATTACAGATTGTAAAAGCAAAAATAGACAATCGAGGCTCTTACCAGCAGTTTGAGGTTGGATGGAGCAGAACGAGGGGGTGGGAAGGCATTATCTGCTCCTTCCAGATCTGGGTCCAAAACCTGCAGACAAAGAAGGTTTTTACAGTGAGGAAATATTCTGCTATCTGAGGGAACAAGACAAATGGTGCAAATATAGCTTATGGAATGTCTCCAGTCAGAATCATCTTTCAATCCCATGTATATATATACCACAAGAGGTTATGTATATGTTGAAAGAACAGATTAGCTACTGAAGAAGAAAGTTTATGAAATTGGATAATTTAAAGGTGAAGTATTACATTTTTCTGCAACATTAGTGGAAGCAAACGGAAATAGCTAGTAATTTTTAATAAAATAGAATGGTGAATTCTTAGCAAACATGGCAACCTTGGTATTAAGGGGTTGCGAGGGCTTGCTACCTGGGCTTTAGTGGTTGTTTATTGGTCCAAATCAAAAGAGCTCAGTCTCAAGTATGTATAGTATGATCTGGCTTGAGTCACATCTTATCTTAAAATCATTGCTATCAGAAGAAAAACACATATCTCAAAAAAATAAAAAAATAAAATCCTCATGAGCATAACCAACCAAACCAAATTAATAAAAACAATGTAATTAGTCACTTTTAGCACCATTTGACTGTAAATTTGGGTTACTTGGGTACATGACAAATCTTTTTTTTTTTTTTTTGTATGTGTTGTGAAATACTGAAAGTAAGCTGAGCTTTCACTTACTATTTTTTTTTCACTTTTCATTTTCCCACCGTGTAATGTCTAATAGAGCAGTGTTTATAAGCGCAGCGCTGCTTTGTTTACAGAAGTTACTGGGAAATAGCTCTATTTCTGCTTTTTCTTAAGCGCCACCTGCTGTTGGACAATAGAGTTGCATTTTCATTCAGCCTGTCTGCCATTTTTGTTCAAACCAATTGAAAAATCAGACAAAATTTGTGTTGTAAATCTTAACTGGTTAATGGAAAATAGACTACCTTGCCAAGTGTGGAGATTTTTAGAATGCATATTATATTTTTAGAATGCATATTATATATATATATAGAATGTATATTATGTTTATGTAAACTGATTTATGGAGCAGATAAAATATAATTTATAATTTTCTAAAAAAATAATAATAATAATAATAATGAAGAAAAATGTGGTCAAAACTTTATTTGAACTGAATGTAGCACATGTTAGTAGATAAAATCTGTTTTTAATGTTTTTTATTTCATGTGCTTGCAGACAAAAAGTGCATTGTTGGTTTTCAACATAAAATGTGAAATTATTGAATTGTGTATATCAGTAATTTTTGAACATTTCCAGCACATTTTAACTATACAGCATATAACAGTTTGGACTGATATATTATTTAAGAGCTTTAAGTATTGTTTATCATGAGTAGCTCTCAGTCACTCTTATTGTTAAAAGGTAGCTCTTGACTGAAAGAAGGCTGGAGACCCCTGAACTACAGACAGTTAAGAAAACCAGAACATGCATGGTTTAGACTAGTGTTGAGGGATATGCTCCATAGTCATATGGTCCAATCTTCAGCCTGTGAGATCGCTGATACACCTTATCATGCTAATTTTATTTAATTATTTACTTAGTTTCACAGCCAGAAAGTAAACCAACTCCAGGATAAGGCTAAAAGCAGCCTAATGTTGGTATTATCAATTATCTACAAATTATATCTTCTTATTCAAGTAGCATATGAATGTCATGGGTTTTAATATGACTGAATTTATATTTAACATTATTACAATTTAATAAAAACATTGCAAGTTACTAAGTTATGCTAACATTTTCTCATGCTAATTAGAAAATAATAAGAGCCTAATTATACCATGGACAGTGCTTTTTGAGTTTTGTGCAACAGGGGTTCGGGGAGCTGGGAGAGGTGTATACACTCCGGTATTTTAATTGTTCCTCCGTCAAGGTCAGCAATGATCACATCGAGCTGTAAACAGAAAACAAAACCTGATCAGAAATTACTGAAGGAATCACGGAGCACCATTTCCAGAATCTGACCACATGTTTTAAGGCAGACTGAAAACATTTTTCTGGAAAGCCTTGGGCTCACCAGCTCTTGGATCTCGCTCTGGAACATGGAGTGCACGCCGATGATGAAGGGCGTAGGCGAGCTCAACACCTCCAGCAGTCGAGACGGGAGGACAGGAATGTAGGGGTAGCTGTGGTCCAGAAGAGAGTTATGCAACCACAATCATCACGTTGAGCAATCTCGAGACTTTTCTCATTATATACTGAGCACAAAAATAGTACATACTGTTGCAAAAGACTCTAAAAATAGAGCGATTTGCTAAATTACATGCTTATTATTTCTAAAGAGTGCACATTAATTCAATCTTTTTTTGGCATATTTGATATAGCAGTTTTATGCTAGTTTTATAAGTAGTTTTTATGCAATGCACTTAGTTGAACTAGATTTGCTAATAATGTAGCTAATGAAATAAGATGCTGTTATCAAGGCAGCTGAAGGTCAGTTATTCTGGGTATATCAGTAACAGTCAATGTTGTTGTCTCACCTGTACTTAAGAGGAAACATGAGGGACTCTAAGGCACGGCAGGCCTCTCCTAATCTCTGATAGCTGGAAGAGTGGAACAAAACCTTGTGCTCTGTCAGAACCGCACAGAAGAGACTAAGAACATTCTGCATTCCTGGAACATATAAAAACACCACAAACGCACAATTACTCATACATTTTTTAAACCACTTCTAACACTTCAAAGATTATTAGCTAGTTTTGATTTACTCTGCTTGACTGAAACCTGGCTAAAACCAAATGATTATTTTGGTCTAAATGAGTCTACTCCACCAAACTACTGTTATAAGCATGAGCCCCGTCAGACTGGTCGTGGCGGGGGTGTTGCAACAATATATAGTGATATTCTCAATGTTACCCAGAAAACAGGATACAGGTTTAACTCTTTTGAAATACTAATGCTAAATGTTACTCTGTCAGACATGCAAAAGAAATCTAATGTATCTCTTGCTCTGGCTACTGTGTATAGACCACCAGGGCCGTATACAGAATTCCTAAAAGAATTTGCAGATTTCCTCTCAGACCTTCTAGTTACAGTTGATAAGGCGCTAATCATGGGAGATTTTAATATTCACGTTGATAATACAAATGATACATTAGGACTTGCGTTTACTGACCTAATAAACTCCTTTGGAGTCAAGCAAAATGTCACCGGGCCCACTCATCGTTTTAATCATACACTAGATTTAATTATATCGCATGGCATCGATCTTACTGCTATAGATATTGTACCTCAAAGTGATGATATTACAGACCATTTCCTCGTATCGTGCATGCTGCGTATAACTGATATTAACTATATGTCGCAGCGATACCGTCTGGGCAGAACTATTGTTCCAGCCACCAAAGACAGATTCGCAAATAACCTGCCTGATCTATCTCAACTGCTATTTGTACCCAAAAATACACATGAATTAGACAAAATTACTGACAACATGGGCACTATTTTCTCTAATACATTAGAAGCTGTTGCCCCAATCAAATTGAAAAAAGTTAGAGAAAAACGTACTGTACCATGGTATAACAGTAATACTCACTCTCTCAAGAAAGTAACTCGTAGTCTTGAACGCAAATGGAGAAAAACTAACTTAGAAGTTTTTAGAATTGCATGGAAAAACAGTATGTCCAGCTATAGACAGGCTCTAAAAACTGCTAGGGCAGAGCATATACACAAACTCATTGAAAATAACCAAAACAATCCAAGGTTTTTATTTAACACAGTGGCTAAGTTAACAAATTACCAGATGCCACCTGATTCAAATATTCCACCAACGTTAAATAGTAATGACTTTATGAATTTCTTCACTGATAAAATAGATAACATTAGAAATACAATAGCGAATGTAGATTCTACAGCATCTAACACTTCAGTTTCATCCATCGCACCCAAACATAAACTGCAGTGCTTTACAACCATAGGACAGGAGGAGCTAAATAAACTTATCACTGTATCTAAACCAACAACATGTTTATTAGATCCTGTACCCACTAAATTACTGAAAGAGCTGTTACCTGTAGCCGAAGAACCGCTTCTCAATATCATAAACTCGTCGTTATCTTTAGGACACGTCCCAAAACCATTCAAGCTGGCGGTTATCAAGCCTCTTATTAAGAAACCAAAACTAGATCCTAGTGTACTGGCAAATTATAGGCCTATTTCAAATCTTCCATTTATGTCTAAAATTTTAGAAAAAGTTGTGTCTGCTCAATTGAGCACCTTCCTGCATAAAAATGATCTGTATGAAGAATTTCAGTCAGGTTTTAGGCCCCACCATAGCACAGAAACTGCACTTGTTAAAATTACAAATGACCTGCTCCTTGCGTCAGACCAAGGCTGCATCTCATTTCTAGTCTTACTTGATCTTAGTGCTGCGTTCGACACCATAGATCATGACATACTCATAGATCGATTACAAAACTATACAGGTATTCAAGGGCAGGCTCTAAGATGGTTTAGATCCTACCTGTCCGATCGCTACCATTTTGTTTACTTAAATGGGGAGTCATCTCATTTATCATCAGTAAAATATGGAGTGCCACAAGGATCCGTCCTAGGTCCCCTTCTATTTTCAATATACATGTTGCCCCTTGGTAATATTATTAGAAAATACGGAATTAGCTTCCACTGTTATGCTGATGATACTCAGCTATATATATCAACGAGACCAGATGAAACTTCCCAATTATCTAAGCTAACAGATTGTGTTAAAAATGTAAAAGATTGGATGACAAAGAATTTTCTCCAATTAAATTCGGATAAGACGGAGATATTAATTATTGGACCAAAAAACACTACACAGAATCTTGTAGATTACAATCTGCAACTAGACGGATGTACTGTAACTTCCTCTACAGTCAGAAATCTGGGTGTTATATTAGACAGCAATTTGTCTTTTGAAAATCATATTTCCAATGTTACAAAAATTGCATTCTTCCATCTTAGAAACATTGCCAAGCTACGAAACATGTTATCTGTTTCTGATGCAGAAAAGCTAGTTCATGCATTCATGACCTCTAGACTGGACTATTGTAATGCACTTCTAGGTGGTTGTCCTGCTTCTTCAATAAACAAGCTACAGGTCGTCCAAAATGCAGCAGCGAGAGTCCTTACGAGGTCAAGAAAATATGATCATATTACCCCAATTTTACAGTCTCTGCACTGGCTACCTATTAAGTTCCGCATCAGTTACAAATTATCATTACTTACCTATAAGGCCCTAAATGGTTTAGCTCCAGCGTACCTAACTAGCCTTCTACCACGTTACAACCCATCACGCACCCTAAGGTCACAAAACGCTGGACTTTTGGTAGTTCCTAGGATAGCAAAGTCCACTAAAGGAGGTAGAGCCTTCTCACATTTGGCTCCCAAACTCTGGAATAGCCTTCCTGATAATGTTCGGGGTTCAGACACACTCTCTTTGTTTAAATCTAGATTAAAAACACATCTCTTTCGCCAAGCATTCGAATAATGTATCTTTTTAATTGTGAGTGTAGTTGCATCTGATCAAAGGTGCATTTTTATTCATTAGCTTGGGTTAAACTAATTTTACTTTGTTGGATCAGCAGCTATGCTAATGATGTCTGTATTTTGTTTCTATGTTTTGCCACGGGATTCACATCCCGTGGTAACTAGGATTTACACATGCTCCAGTCTGGATCCAGAACACCTGAGAAGAGATGATGCTGACCCTCAGAGGACCCCAGATGATGCTAACCCTGAATGAACAAACAGAACTAACAATTATTCCTAAATGTGTGACTTAATCATATAATAACTTAATTAATAAAATTGATAGTTCATCGTCTAGCTGACTACGTCTTGTATTATTATTATTTTTTAGTTTTTCTAAAATCCTGTCAAATGTGCACAAACTACTAGCTACTACTAAATATTGTAGAAACATAATTTTCTGTAAAGTTGCTTTGTAACGATTTGTTTTGTAAAAAGCGCTATACAAATAAACTTGAATTGAATTGAATATTAGCTGGACACTGTCTGCTACTTCACAGAACAACACTTAAACTGATAAATACATCACAATACAATATATTGCAATATATCAAAAAACATTATTATTATTCAGATTATACTAGATCTTGATTATTCTAGTATAGTTTTTTTATTATTATTTAAATGTAATAAAAGTGCAAACTCTATGAAATAATAAATGATACCCACTGAGGACAAGCAAAAGCCACTTATTTTTACTAAACAAAATTCTATTTTATTGTAAGTATAAAACAAAAAGCTGGATGAGAGAGAACTAACAGATTACCATTTAGCATTGTTTTGCTGTTTAAATAAAAAAAAATAATAATAATGAAATGATAAATGACTCATATTGAGGACAAACAAAAGCCCTCAAAAAAAGTAATAAATAAAATTCAAGATTAACTTTATTGCGAGTATAAAACAAAAAGCTGGACGAGAGAGAACTAACAGTATGTTTTCTTATTAGTTTTATTTATTTATAGTGAGTATAAAACAAAGTGCTATATAAAGAATTGATTGTTACTGCTTAAAACAATGATGAATGTTTGAATGTAATACAAGTAAACTAAATTAAGTATTAATAGCAAGTTAAAAACTAAATTCAGAATTAATTTTATCGTTAAGTATAAACAAAAAAGCTGGAGAGAATTTCGAGGAGAAATAGAGAGGGAAAAAAATTGATATAAAACAGATGTTACATCTTAGCATAGATGTTCCTTCCAAACATGTTAGCTAACCAGTCCATTAAAAAGATTGTAAGTTAATAATAATAATAATAATAATAATAATAATAATAATAATAATAATAATAAATAATAATATATTTCTGAACTCTTCATCCTGTTTCTTGGGCTACTGTTATAAGAAACAGTTGTTGTTTTAGGAAGATTTTTAAGTTAATCTACAAGTAAAATAATAAAAGTAATTAATCTTATTTGGCAAGTAGCTGCAAAATAAACAAGATAATGTACAAGCCTCTGGTCATTATCAATGTGTTCAAACTGGGACTTGGGAAATCTGGGCTTGTCTCCATTCTTTTACGTAATTTCATCAGTGAATCTGGTGCTAAAACAACACCAAGAAGCCAAGCAAATAAACAATGCTATCAGCGGGTGCAGTTCATTTGCATATCTGTCTCCATCATGATGATACACAAAAGTCCTGAGAATGGCAAGTATGTAACGGCGACATAAACTATACAGCAAACTCCTCAACGGGAGTCGAAGAAGAGAGCGAGAGATAAAAGTTTACAGTTCCTGTTTTTGTTTGTCATCAACATACCACTGAGGCTATTAATCACAAGCTTGGCAAAAACGGAGACAGCCAGCCATTACCAGACGCATCCGCAGCGCTGTTGGGGTCAGCGTTCCCATTATGTCTGTGTCAAATTCTGATATGCACCAATAAACAGGAACAAGATATGAAAATTCACACTGTCTGTTCAACAATGAGCAAAGAGAGGATGAAATATTTAAGAACATTGCGATGCTTGTCATTCCATTCGACCTGTTTTAGAGACGCAGTAAGTCATTGTGAATGCTGAATCGTCATGTTCTGAGTGGTTTTAGGGTGCCTACAGCTATGACTACATAGTTTCTTCAGAACTTTCCCCAAACTTTTGCCCCAAAAATACAACAACACATTTCATAATCTTGTTTGCAAGCCACTGACTTATCTTTTGGAACGGCTACACATTTCTGACCTATGCACAGAGAGCCACAGAAAAAGCTGCAAACAATAAATACTGAGCCTTATGATGGGCAACATGCTCCTTTATTTTAGGTAGGGTGGACATTTCTATAACACCAAAATGGAAGACACTTTGCAGGATAAAAACTGAGAGAGAGAAAAAAAAAACCTTTATAAAGTCTTTCTAACCTGTTTCCCCTTTCATTTATTTTGTTTATTTATTCAATTCAATGAGCATAAGACATTATAGAGATGTTACCAATCAAATCAAATCAGCGAAATCCATCGTTGCACTGCAGAGGTGGTATAGAAGCTGCATATGAAATGGCATTTAGATGTTAACAACTGCAACTGTATATATATATATATATATATATATATATATATATATATATATATATATATATATATATATATATATGTATATTAGTGGTGGGCATACAGTAGATACATTTGTTTTAATCAAGATTAATCTCACTGTAATCTTGGAATTAATCTAGATTAATCTATATTAAAATGGCTCATTTGAATTCTGCCAAAGGCATTCAGAATTTGTGTGCTACCCAAATAAAACAATGACTAAAAGTAAAGTTAAGTCTTTTGCACAAAAAAAATTTCACTTTAAATATGAAACTAAAACCGCCAGTAGGTGGCAACAAGTCACTATCTAAAAGTGTGAATCAATGATTCATTCATTCAACCGATTCGTTCTAAATGGCTGATTCTTTCTAGAAGGAACTAAATTACTATCTTTAGGAATGGGTCACCAAATCACTGCGATTTGTTAAAAAAAATGCTGAATTATTCAAGAACAAAACACCTGGATATTGGAACTGGATATTGACAATATTGTGTCTAAAATGTATGTTACTTAATATTAGCTTGTTTTAATCAATTTATCTTTTTAAATTATACATCATTAAATTAAGCCTAAACTAGTTATGATCTTAAAAGGTAGACAAATGAGCTTCTGCAGTGGTGTAACGAGCCAACACCGGGCCCTTAAGCAGCATTATCAAGGCGGGCCCCTCTACTACAACACATGATGACGCTACGCGCACCAAAAAAAAAAAAAAAAAAAAAAAAAAAAACCGGCTGTGTGTCGGCGCACCATAATAACACATTATAAGTTTTAGTTTTGGAAAAGAACGCTCTGCAGAGGCCACTGTCACTGGGATGGTCAGAAAAATCATGAAAGCAGTGCAAACCACTTTTGTGTTTATAATTTGACTACTCCATGTCTGTCTCAAGTTCAACGTTTTTTTTTTTACTGTTTTGCACGCAATGCCATGTTCACCTGGGGATTCCCCAGTTCCAATTAGAAACAAATTACACCAAATTTATCAGTTCGTTTCAAACATTTATTTAATTTTCAGTCAAATATGCTTTTGTCATTATTTATTCAAATCAATTTGCAAAAAATTTAAATGCGATCAAACTAAAAGTAGTCAAATGCGATAGGGGGACCCGGCTGTCTATCAAAATCTTCCAGTAACGCGGGCGGCCCCTGATTGGTCCGGGCCCGTAAGCAACCGCTTACCCTGCTTACCGACAGTTACGCCTGTGAGCTTCTGGCTTTATAGACATGGTATTTAAAGGGGTAGTTTAACCAAAAATTTACATTTGGTCACCATTTACTCATCCTCAAGTTGTTCCAAACCTGTATGAATTTATTTCAGCTGTTGGACACAAAAGAAGATATTTTGAAGAATGCTGGTAACCAAATGGTTGATGGTAGCCATTCCATACTATGGACGTCAGTGGCTAATGTTAACAGTTTGGTTACAAACAACTTGAAGGTGAGTAAATTATGACGAATTTTCATTTTTGGGAGAACTATCCCTTTAAATATCACATTAATCTACCACTGCAGCCTTGAGCAAGATGCTCATTTGTCTACTTTATAAGACCATTACTATTTTATACTTTATCCAAGATTATAGAATTAATAAAAAAAATTGATTAAAGCAACCTAAAACTACACAGATGGCCACGCAGACAGGCCTCACACTAAGACAAAGGAAGTGTGGATAAAGTTATTGGCAATGATGTCCTTTTACAGCCTGCGAGAGGAACCACTTTTGAAAAGCACTTGAAGCTGAGTGTCATGTTCAAGATATTATTGCCACACAAAAGACTAAACAAGTGCGTGAATCCCCGGTAAAGCGTAAATGAATGGCAGACAAGAACGGCATTTTAGAATGCAGCTTTTTATCGGTCCCTAATGTTGACATGATTCATTTGAAAATATTCAGTCTAACCAAGGACAAGCTCTGAGCCAGAAAGTCCTGATCATTGATAAAACTGTTGTTGACTCACAGAGGACAAAAGTGGAGATGAAGTAGATCATAAATTATACAAAGAATTCAAAATGACATTTTTATAAGCATAAATTATACAGAGTTCAAGATGAGATTTTTTATGCTCATGTAGGTCGGCATGTTGCTGGGATAGTAAAGGCTTGGGTAACCTTAAGATCAGTCCCAGAAGTGCTGTGTATCTGGGAGAATGAGACATTGACATGATGCTCTTATCAGAGACCATGCACTCAGAATGGTATTAGGGATGGTGTTTTCTCCTCTGCTGGGTCAAAGACTCAGCCTTCTTACAAACCCACTTGTAAACTTTCTATTGCAGTAAGAAAAGCAGGTACAAATGAGCTAGACAGGAATCTAGGAAGGTTGTTGATGTCTTGATACATCTTGGAAAACAAAAGATTGTTTTTATCTTTTACTTGAATGTGGTCTCTCTCTCTCATATATATATATATATATATATATATATATATATATATATATATATATATATATATATATATAAATATATATATATATATATATATATAAATATATATATATATATATATAAATAAATATATATATATATATATATATATATATAATATAATATATATAATATAATATATATATATATATATTATTTTTTTTTTATAAATGTATATATATTTATGTAAGTAGTCAGTAGTAAGAATGAGCATAATTTTCTTCATATAAAATGCTTTTTCCTGTTTGGGGCAATAAGATTTTGAGGTGAAATATGATCTTGTTCTTGACGAGCTTAGTGAGATTCACCCTTTAAGATGACAAGGCGACTGTTGCTCGAATCAAAAACACCATGCTGCTTTAAGGGTCAAAAGGTTTATTAAGAAACTGTCACGGTGCAGGGTGCTGTCTCAGCTTCCCCTGCGGTCTGTGTTGTCCTGTCTGTTCGGTAGCTCGTGGTCTGGGCAATCAGCGCTGATCATGGTGGGGTTGTTTTTCCATCTAAGGATCCGTAGTTCGGAGATCCGGCAGTGCGAGTGGTCCGCAGTGTGCCGTACAGCTCGGAGATCTCTGTGTGCGCCAGAGCATTTTATTATTGTTTATGTTATTTTGTGGCGAGAATAAAGATTCTCCTTTTCTCTACTCTGCTTCCGAGTCCTCTGTCTAGTACGCACCCTGACAGAATCTACTCACCATAAATGAATTCAGCAGAGGAAACGGAGCTGCGCCAAGCTCTTCTGCAGCAGGGCTCTCTTCTGGGTCGACAGCAGGAGGAAATCGCAGCTTCTTGTCACGCCTACTCGGAGATCTCTCTCCAACTCAACCAGCTAGCCGAATGGCTTGACCAGTTGCAGGCCAGCCCTTCGGCTGTCCCGCCTGTCCCGGCCTGTCTGTACCACCTGTTCCTCGCCACATGGAGCCGCGACTCAATCCACCCGCTCCACACTCGGGTGAGCCCAACTCATGTCGGTCATTTCTGTCCCAGTGCTCGCTGACTTTTACTCTCTAGCCTTCCTGTTTCCCCACGGACCAATCATCG
This sequence comes from Carassius auratus, assembly GCF_003368295.1. Classification (NCBI taxonomy): domain Eukaryota; kingdom Metazoa; phylum Chordata; class Actinopteri; order Cypriniformes; family Cyprinidae; genus Carassius; species Carassius auratus. The sequence continues at coordinate 22,837,329 of NC_039274.1, forward strand.
TCACTCTCCTAGTTGGTCAAGCGAGAGAGTGGGGAACGGCTATGTGGGACAGCAAGCATGTTGTGTGTCGTTTGAGGCATTCTTGAGGGAGCTGCGCAAGGTGTTTGGCCACTCGGCATGCGGTATTGAAGCAGAGAGAGCAGTCGATGTCCGGTTTCTCCATTCAGTTCCGCATGCTCGCCGCGTCTTGCAGCTGGAATGAGAAAGCTCTCTGGGATCACTTCCTCCACGGCCTGGCTGAGCAGGTGAAGGACGAGATCTATTCACCAGAGCTGCCCCCTGGCTTAGATGGGCTTATCGGACCTTGCCATTCGGGTCGACGACCGGATTACTCTCCGTTCTCAGCAACGTAGAGAGGGGATTCCCCATGAACACGTCACCGGGGTCCCGTATGGAGCAGCATGTGACACGATGTCTCAATGCCGCATCCTCCCGGAGGAGGAACCTATGCAGATTGGGAGAGCACGGCTGACAATAGGAGAGCGAGGCCGTCATTTGGATAATCAGCTCTGTCTGTACTGAGGTGAGGCGGGTCACGTGGTAGCGGCGTGCCCTGTGGCAGGGTGATGCTTTTCACGCAAGGGAGAGTGCATGGTGAGAGTAGTTTTCAGTAGGTCCCGAGCTTCATCTCTGCCTCCACACCACCCGTACGACTGTGTGATTGACCTGCTTCCTGGCACTTCTCCACCTAAGGGGCGCCTTTACTCTCTGTCGGGTCCGGAGCGGGAGAGATATATACCATGGAGAGATATATACATGATTCTCTGGTAGCAGGCATTATCTGTGGATTAATGCGTATTAGAGATGCAAACCGTTTAAAACGATTCAGTTCGATTTGGTGAACTGAATGATTAGTTCGCGAACCGGATATCCAGACTGTTTTGAATTGAACTCTCTCTCACAACAGACACGGAAGAGAAGACAATGCTGAATAAAGTCGTCGTTTTTGCTATTTTTGGACCAAAATGTATTTTCGATGCTTCAAAAAATTCCAACGGACCCTCTGATGTCACATGGACTACTTTGATGATGTTTTTCTTACCTTTCTGGACACGGACAGTGTACCGTACACACAGCTTCAATGGAGGGACTGAGAGCTCTCAGACTAAATCTAAAATATCTTAAACTGTGTTCCGAAGATAAAAGGAGGTCTTACATGTTTGGAACAGCATATGGGTGAGTTATTAATGACATAATCTTTGGGTGAACTAACCCTTTAAGAGTCGTTTTGTTTCGGACCCCATTTTAACGACCCCTGACCCATCTCGTCAGTTCATTGCGGAGGTGGATGCGTCGGAGATGGGGGTTGGGGCAGTTTTGTCTCAAAGATCAACTTTGAACGAGAAAATACATCCCTGCACCTTCTTTTCTCATCGTTTAACCCCCGAAGAATGGAACTATGACATTGGGAATAGGGAGTTACTAGCTGTCAAGCTGGCCCTGGAGGAGTGGCGTCACTGGTTAGAGGGAGCGCGATTTCTGTTTATCGTTTGGACTGATCATAAGAATCTTGAGTACATTCGCACCGCCAGGAGAATAAATTCTAGGCAGGCTCGCTGGGCATTATTTTTTGGACGTTTCAGGTTTACCATTTCTTATCGCCCGGGCTCTAAGAATGGTAAACCTGACGTGCTGTTGCGGGTTTTTGAGGCTGAGGCTAGTCCCACCCTCCCAGTGGCCATTTTGCATCCCAAACGGGTTGTGGCTGCTGTCATCTGGGGGGTGGAGTCCAAGGTTCGAGTGGCACTACGCGATGCTTCTGTTCCCACTGGATGCCCAGAGGGTCTGCTCTTTGTACCAGAGTCAGTCCGAACTAACGTTCTTCAGTGGGGCCACTCTTCTAGTCTAGCTTGCCACCCTGGAGGGACTCGTACTTGTAGGTTAATCAAGAAGCATTTTTGGTGGCTGTCCGTGGCGCAGGATGCTCGACGGTTTGTGTCAGCCTGTCCGATTTGTGCTGAGGGTAAGGGATCCAATCGACCCCCAGCAGGGCTACTTCAGCCGTTGTCGGTCCCTTCGCGGCCATGGTCACACATAACGATGGACTTTTTGACTGGCTTGCCTCCATCTAGGGGCAAGATGGTAGTTCTCACTGTGGTGGACAGGTTCTCAAAGGCAGTCCATTTTATTCCCTTCCTCAAATTGCCATCAGTGAGGGAGACAGCGACTACGGTCTTAGATCATGTTTTCCGTAAACATGGCCTCCCGGTGAACGTGGTTTCTGGCAGAAACCATGTTTGTGTCTAGGTTTTGGACAGAGTTCTGTCGACAGCTGGGGGTGACTGCGAGCCTATCTTCCGGTTATCACCGACAGACTAATGGTCAGGCCGAGCGTGCAAACCAAGATTTGGAGAGAGTCCTGCGCTGTGTGGCGTCTGCTGAACCTTCATCTTGGAGTTCCAGGTTGACCATGGTAGAGTATGCGCATAACTCCTTCCCGGCTTCATCTACAGGTTTATCTCCCTTCCAGTGCTGTTTAGGCTACCAGCCACCTCTATTCCCCTCTCAAGAATCCGATGCAGTTTTTCCCTCCGCGCATGCATTTATTCAGAGATGCATCCATACTTGGAGGATCGCCAGAGAAGCCCTCACTCGGACTGGCGACAGGAACAAGGCATCAGCGGACCGTCACTGTACTAAGCCCCCACTTTACGTGTGTGGTCAGAGAGTCTGGTTGTCTACTAAGGAAATTTACTTCAGACTGCCCTCACATAAACTGGGACCCAAATTTGTTGGACCGTTTATCATCCCCAAGGTGCTTAGTCCGGTGTCTGTATGGCTCAAATTGCCCCCTCAGTTTAGAAGGATCCACCCGGTGTTCCAAGTTTCTAAGATTAAACTCGCCTTTCGCTCTCCGTTTCTGCCCCTGACCTCTTTCCTTCCGCCTCCAAGGCTCATCGAGGGGTCGCCTGCCAATGCGGTACGGCGGCTCATTGATGTGAGGCGTAGGTGTAGAGGTCATCAATATCTGGTAGACTGGGAGGGTTATGGTCTGGAAGAGAGATGCTGGATTACGGCTCGCAATATTCTGGATCGCGCTCTCATTGATCAATTTCATCAGCGTCATGGTGAGTCCTTCGGGGACACCAGGAGGCGTCCCTGAGGTGGGGGGTACTGTCACGGTGCAGGTTGCCGTCTCAGCTTCCCCTGCGGTCTGTGCTGTCCTGTCTGTTCGGTAGCTCGTGGTCTGGGCAATCAGCGCTGATCGTGGTGGGGTTGTGCAGATCACGAGCTGATTCTACCACACCTGTCGCTCGTTCCCCCACTCCCTTATATGTCTCTGCTTTTCTGTCTGTCGTCATGAGTAGATTGTTTTGTCTTTGTCCATGCTTTGTATGGTTCCACATCTCAGTCTCACCTTCTGTTTTCCTGTCTAAGGATCTGTAGTTCGGAGATCCGACAGCGCGAGTGGTCCGCAGTGTGCCGGCCAGCTCGGAGATCTCTGTGTGCGCCAGAGCATTTTATTATTGTTTATGTTATTTTGTGGCGAGAATAAAGATTCTCCTTTTCTCTACTCTGCTTCTGAGTTCTCTGTCTAGTACGCACCCTGACAGAAACTCTTGGGGATTGTTGAGGATGAGGATCATTAATCAGAAAGCTACATAAATTCTTAAAAAATGAAAAAACCTCAGTGGACTGTAATGAAAATCTCCAAATTAGTCCCCTTCTAAGTTAAATAATTCAAGTCAAATTCTGGCCAAAATAAATCATGACCAATACTAAAAATAGTACACTATAGAATTATAAAATAGACTATATTATATGACACGAAACGGGTAAAATGTGGAAAAGGGTAAAAATACTTCCAGTTGCAAAACACAAGGTGAAGAACACACTGAGTGCCAAATTAAATATTCTGATTTTATTTGACAGATTTTGAAAATGTGCTCTGTTTGTTCAATTTGAAAAGTTGAATCTTACATGCTGACAAAAGGCCTTAAGGACGTTAATGTGGTGTTAATTAGTCTCAGACTGATTTGCAGCTGATAGTACGACATAATGCAATCTGTTATAATGCGTGCACATCTGTCTAAATGCTATGTGCTGTATTCCAGCTGAACATGGGACAGGACATGCACCATTAGTAAATTCCTCTGCAGGTCACTACTTAAGACTGTCATGCAACACAATTATTTCAAAATATGCAACTTATTTTCATCTTACTCAATTAAAACTGTGTATGTCATGAATTAATTTTTTTTGTCTTTGTGTTTCAAAATCTGACACATTTAACTAATCACTGTACCCTTTCAAAAACCATTTGTGCATTCATAGATTGTGAAAGCTCTTTGAGAAAAAAAAAACATGCTTTTACTTTAGCTTTTCTGCATACAGAAAGAAGCTGCAACCAATGTGACTTAATTACAGTTGTGCTACATCAAGTAATATGCAAATGGAAAAACAGACTTCAAATCAAATCAAATCTGTCAACAGGATTTTTTTATGTACTTCATTCTTCAAACTGAATACAAATGTTTCCATCAGCAATTATATTATAGTGAGTGAAAGAGCTGAAATGAAAACAAATGAATGAAGTTTTTTATTATTATTATTAATATTATTTGGCATGTCTCCCATTTGATTTAATGGCTGAAATTAACTTTGGGGCCGGATTCACAAAACATTCTTAATCTTCTTTTTATTTTTTTAACTTAAGAAAAAAGTTGAAAATATTTAGATTTCTTCTTAAGAATGTTCTTATCATTGTTTCTTAAGATAAAAAGAAAAAAAGAAAAGAAATTCTTCTTAAGAAGAATTCAAATTCTTGAAAAGAATATTCTTAAAAATCATCATAAACAACAAGCATACCAGAAGTGTTCACTCGGAAGAGAGTGCAAAAACAACACAAGAATGAATTAATCCGATCGCTGCAGCTTGAGACAGGCTCTGTAAACTATTCAAATATCCACGCATTAAAAACGCGAAGCCAAAAATAATGTACACATTCATATTCTCATTCTGGCACTCTCACACACTTACATTCTTCTTTCACATACATATATTCTTGCTTTCACACACTTACATTCTCCATTCACATACATATATTCTTGCTTTCACACACTTACATTCTCCATTAATATACATATATTCTTGATTCCACACACTTACATTCTCCTTTCACATATATTCTTGCTTTCACACACGTACATTCTTCTCACACATGCATACATTTCTACTCTTACACACACATACATTCTCCTTTCATATGCATTTATATTTATACTCTAAGAATGTACCTATTTTCCGGACTATAAGTCACACTTTTTGCATAGTTTGGCTGGTCCTGCGACTTATAGTTAGGTGCGACTTATCAAAATTAATTTGACATGAACCGAGAGAAATGAACCAAGAGAAATGAACCAATAAAAAACATTACCGTCTACAGCTGCTCAGTGCTCCTGTAGTCTACACTGAAGACATAGAGCGCCCTCTCGCGGCTGTAGATGGTAATGTTTTCTATTGGTTCTTGGTTCTAAATAAGTGCGACTTATATATGTTTTTTTCCTCATCATGACGTATTTTTGGACTGATGCGACTTATACTTAGATGCGACTTATAGTCCGAAAAATGGAAACGGAAGGCGTATAGTGGAAACGGAAGGCGTTTAGTTGAAACGGAAGGAGTATAGTGGAAACGGAAGGCGTTTAGTTGAAATGGAAGGCGTTTAGTTGAAACGGAAGGAGTATAGTGGAAACGGAAGGCGTTTAGTTGAAACGGAAGGAGTATAGTGGAAACAGAAGGCATTTCGTTGAAACGGAAGGAGTATAGTGGAAAAGGAAGGCGTTTAGTTGAAACGGATGGAGTATAGTGGAAACAGAAGGCGTTTAGTGGAAACGGAAGGAGTATAGTGGAAACGGAAGGCGTTTAGTTGAAACGGAAGGAGTCTAGTGGAAACAGAAGGCGTTTAGTTGAAACGGAAGGCGTTTAGTTGAAACAGGAGGAGTATAGTGGAAACATAAGGCGTTTAGTTGAAATGGAAGGAGTATAGTGGAAACGGAATGCGTTTAGTTGAAACGGAAGAACTATAGTTGAAACGGAAGGCGTTTATTGGAAACGGAAGGCGCTTAGTTGAAACGGAAGGAGTATAGTGGAAACGGAAGGCGTTTAGTTGAAACGGAAGGAGTATAGTGGAAACAGAAGGCATTTCGTTGAAACGGAAGGAGTATAGTGGAAACGGAAGGCGTTTAGTTGAAACGGAAGGCGTTTAGTTGAAACGGATGGAGTATAGTGGAAACAGAAGGCGTTTAGTGGAAACGGAAGGAGTATAGTGGAAACGGAAGGCGTTTAGTTGAAACGGAAGGAGTATAGTGGAAACAGAAGGCGTTTAGTTGAAACGGAAGGCGATTAGTTGGAACAGAAGGAGTATAGTGGAAACGGAAGGCGTTTAGTTGAAACGGAAGACGTATAGTGGAAACGGAAGGCGTATAGTGGAAACGGAAGGCGTTTAGTTGAAACGGAAGGAGTATAGTGGAAACAGAAGGCGTTTAGTTGAAATGGAAGGCGATTAGTTGGAACAGAAGGAGTATAGTGGAAACGGAAGGCGTTTAGTTGAAACGGAAGACGTATAGTGGAAACGGAAGGCGTATAGTGGAAACGGAAGGCGTTTAGTTGAAACGGAAGGAGTATAGTGGAAACAGAAGGCGTTTAGTTGAAATGGAAGGCGTTTAGTTGAAACGGAAGGAGTATAGTGGAAACGGAAGGCGTTTAGTTGCAACGGAAGGAGTATAGTGGAAACAGAAGGCGTTTAGTTGAAACGGAAGGAGTATAGTGGAAAAGGAAGGCGTTTAGTTGAAACGGATGGAGTATAGTGGAAACAGAAGGCGTTTAGTGGAAACGGAAGGAGTATAGTGGAAACAGAAGGCGTTTAGTTGAAACGGAAGGAGTATAGTGGAAACATAAGGCGTTTAGTTGAAATGGAAGGAGTATAGTGGAAACGGAATGCGTTTAGTTGAAACGGAAGAACTATAGTTGAAACAGAAGGCGTTTAGTTGAAACGGAAGAACTATAGTTGAAACGGAAGGCAGGTTAGGTGCAATCAGGCTCACTGGTACAGGTCTTGATCAGCATAGCTGATGCAGATGAGGCAGTCGCAGAAGTATTTCAGCAAGCTATCTGGGTTTTAAAAAATAAATAAATAAACATTGTCATCGTGAAAAGGTTACATGGCCTCGTCCTTTGAGTGAGTTGTGATTAAGGATGCGAGCTCAACCTCAGTCGTGTTGCCAGATAGACGATAGATAGATAGATTTAATTTAGGAAGTGAATTAAGTGGGAGGTTGCAAGTTAGGGACAGCGATATCTTTATATTATTTAAATAACTCAAGACTCATAGCGGTTTATTTATTTTAGAATTTTATTTACTTATTTATTTTTCAATTGCAGCTCTACGTGCAGCAATAACTCAGTGCTAGACTATAGTGATGTGTCGTTCTTGAACGATTCGTTTATTTTGTCTTTAATGTGACTCGGGAAGAACCAGTCGTCTCTGGGGTGATTCGTTCAGTCACGCATGTGCAATATTCAATAGGTTGTATGTATGTGAATGGAGAATGTATGTGTGTGAAAGCAAGAATATATTTATGTGAATGGAGAATGTATGTGTGTGAGAGTGCCAGAATGAATTATGGCTTGTACAGCCCCTCATATATATACAAATACACACACACACACACACGTTTGTTTTTGTGCAAAGTGGGGACATCCCATAGGCGTTATGGTTTTTATACTATACAAACTGTATATTTCTATGGCCCTACACCTAACCCTCACAGGAAACTTTGTGCATTTTTACTTTCTCAAAAAATTTCATTCTGTATGATTTATAAGCGTTTTGAAAAATGGGGATATGGGTTATGTCCTTATAAGTCACCCTCTCCTTGTAAAACCTGTGTCATACCCATCTCATTATACAGAGTTGTGTCCCGATATGTCAAAAAAACAAGAACACACACACACACACGTATAGATATGTTGTTGTATTCGAGTTGTCTGGAAATGTTATGTTACAAAAAAAGTTTAAATTGCCCTTGTTCTCCTCTATTATCCTCATATGACTTCTCTGTACAAAACATGTTTACAGGAAGGGACATTAAGCGGTACTACAAAGGACAGGACATATCTGCACAAATACGGAAAAAAATAAAAAATAAAATAAATACGCATCAGAGACTAGTTCAGAACTGACATGGAAGAAGTATCCTATAAAATATTTACTGTATACAGTATACTACTGGTCTACACCAATAAAAGTCACAGATACCCACCTAACTGTTGGAAGAGGAGAGCTACACTTTTCCCGCTGACTGGCAGAGTGTCATTGAGTGGGGTCTGGATGAGCTGCCGGTCCCCCGCTCCCAGTGAAAAGAGCTTCTGAAAACATCAACACAAACCAGGGTTATTATAGTTTTGCATTTTCCATTAGTTTTTATTTTTATTTCATTTTGACTTTTTGTTTTCAAATTCAGTTTAGATTTTATTCATTTTAAAGGTTGTTTTCTAGTTTAGTTTAGTTTTTATTTGTTGAAAATGCTTAGTTTTAGTTTAGTTTTTATTAGTTTTAGTCTTTTTTGTGATTTGGGTTATTTGTCAGGGGCAAGATTCCATAAGGTCAGAAAAAGTATTGTGTAATAATAACTCAACAAAAACATCATACAATTTTAGAAAATATTCATTCAAAAATAAAACCAGTAACGTTGCATAAAACTTTTCTGTCAGATTATCAGGGAGAACATGACAAATAACAAATAATAATAAAAAATAAAAATAAAAAACTTTAAAGACAAAGATGAAAACTAAGGACATTTAATCTATTATTTTATTTTAGTTAGTTTTGCCAAACACACATTACAGTTTTGGTTAGTTATCGTTTTTTTTGTAATGCCTCGTTTTTATTTTTATTTCAGTTAACAACAATTGTTTTCCTCACCTAGTTTTTGTTCATTTTCGTTAACAATTGTAAACTTGACACAAACATTCTGATCTAGACAAATGCATAATGAAATTACATTAATAAACACCAAAAAACACATCAGAGTTACACAAAAAGTACAATACTGGCTGAAGCATTTTGAAAATAAACATTTTTAATTGTTCATTTCATCATTTAATATTAATTAAACTTTCACTAACCTTCACTTAAAATGTTATTAAGGTTATGGGCCCTATTTTAGGTAAAGTGTAAAGCGCACAGCGCAGGTGCACTCAGTGCGTGTCCAAATCCACTTTTGCTATTTTAACGACAGAAAAACGATTGGCATGCCCGGGCACATGGTCTAAACGGGTTGTCCCTATTCTCTTAATGAGTAATGGGTGTTTTTTGGATGTAACGTGTAATAAACCAATCAGAGTCTCATCTTCCATTCCCTTTAAGAGCCAGTTGCGATCGTGCCATGACGGATTTGCTATTTACATGGCGGAATTTGGCAAGGGCAAAGACAGAACGCATCTCCAAGATGAAACAGAGCTGCTCGTGTGCGAGCAAATAGATAGCCTAATTATGATACATGCGATGCCTGGGAATAAATATATATTCCCAGGCATACATTCCAATTCCTACAAAAAATTCTTATGCATTGCAATCCTTAAATTTTTGGCATGTTTGTGTGCTGCTGTGCATCCCTGTGTTTAATAAGCAGTGTGTACGTGTGTTGCGGACCATCCTATACTAACACGCTCTTTAAATAACAAAGAAAAAACATTGCGCCAGACTTTAGACCAGGTTTGAGTTGGTCTATGGCGCAGTCTATTTTTAGCTCCGTAAAATAGCAATGCACCAGCAATGCGCCTGAACACACCTTTTTTTTTCAAAATTCGAACGCCGCCCGACTGAAACTAGCAAACACACTTGCGTTGCATTGCGCAGGGTGTATTATAGGGCCCTATATGTTCCTACTGTAGCACTTTATTTTTATTCTAATTTATTTTAATACTATATATTTTAATTCTAATTTATTTGAATACCAATTCTAGTCACTATTATATATTACTATTAGCATGCATATTACTACCATATTGGATGTTTATTAGTACTTATAAAACACGTATTAAGGCCTTATTCTGCATGACCATATTTTAGACCCCTTAGAGCCTAAACCTAATAGCTACCTTACCAACTATAAATTAAACAGCAAATCAGGAGTTATCGATGTAAACTTTGTAGTTAAGTAGTTAGTTAATAGTAAGAATTGGTACCCAAACTAAAGTGGGACTGTTTATACAAATCAAGCATAGCATTAGTTCTGTCATGTCATGTCATTTTAAGTCATGTCTACCTATAGGGATCCGACGCCTATCACAGCATCCATATATGAGGTCCTTTAGTATTATCAGCAGCTTTTGCTTTGCTCAATATAGCTAATTACACTCCTCAATCCCCAGCTCCTTGTTCAGTCAGGATTTGGCATTCTGATTCCCCTTTAAATCAGACTCATTTAAAAAAATTTGTAAATTAAATTACTGAAAATTAATAATATCTGCAAAACATTTATGTTGGTTCTGTTCTGTTTACCCTAAGGGGATATCAGTACTCCCCCTGCTCTTATCCATGCTAAGCTGCAAGGATGCACATGGAATTCTTGCCCAGAACAGAACCATATCGCCAATCCAAACCGTTTGTTAATTGTCAATCATCTTTGATGAAAGTGTTCCTGACAGAACTATATTCTTAAACACACTCAATATAAAAATGACCTGTGTGAACTTTTGCAAATGAAGGATCTGTCAAGTTCAAAATCTAATAATACACAGTATATACTTTTTATTGTGCATATGTGTGTGTGTGTGTGTGTGTGTGGGTGGGTGGGTGTATATAATATATATATATATATATATATATATATATATATATATATATATATAAAAACTTGATACAGTACAGTATTGTTCAAAATAATAGCAGTACAATGTGACTAACCAGAATAATCAAGGTTTTTAGTATATTTTTTATTGCTACGTGGCAAACAAGTTACCAGTAGGTTCAGTAGATTCTCAGAAAACAAACAAGACCCAGCATTCATGATATGCACGCTCTTAAGGCTGTGCAATTGGGCAATTAGTTGAAAGGGGTGTGTTCAAAAAAATAGCAGTGTCTACCTTTGACTGTACAAACTCAAAACTATTTTGTACAAACATTTTTTTTTTTCTGGGATTTAGCAATCCTGTGAATCACTAAACTAATATTTAGTTGTATGACCACAGTTTTTTAAAACTGCTTGACATCTGTGTGGCATGGAGTCAACCAACTTGTGGCACCTCTCAGCTGTTATTCCACTCCATGATTCTTTAACAACATTCCACAATTCATTCACATTTCTTGGTTTTGCTTCTGAAACAGCATTTTTGATATCACCCCACAAGTTCTCAATTGGATTAAGGTCTGGAGATTGGGCTGGCCACTCCATAACATTAATTTTGTTGGTTTGGAACCAAGAATTTGCCCGTTTACTAGTGTGTTTTGGGTCATTGTCTTGTTGAAACAACCATTTCAAGGGCATGTCCTCTTCAGCATAGGGCAACATGACCTCTTCAAGTATTTTAACATATGCAAACTGATCCATGATCCCTGGTATGCGATAAATAGGCCCAACACCATAGTAGGAGAAACATGCCCATATCATGATGCTTGCACCTCCATGCTTCACTGTCTTCACTGTGTACTGTGGCTTGAATTCAGAGTTTGGGGGTCGTCTCACAAACTGCCTGTGGCCCTTGGACCCAAAAAGAACAATTTTACTCTCATCAGTCCACAAAATGTTCCTCCATTTCTCTTTAGGCCAGTTGATGTGTTCTTTGGCAAATTGTAACCTCTTCTGCACATGCCTTTTTTTTAACAGAGGGACTTTGCGGGGGATTCTTGAAAATAGATTAGCTTCACACAGACGTCTTCTAACTGTCACAGTACTTACAGGTAACTCCAGACTGTCTTTGATCATCCTGGAGGTGATCATTGGCTGAGCCTTTGCTATTCTGGTTATTCTTCTATCCATTTTGATGGTTGTCTTCCGTTTTCTTCCACGTCTCTCTGGTTTTGCTCTCCATTTTAAGGCATTGGAGATCATTTTAGCTGAACAGCCTATCATTTTTTGCACCTCTTTATAGGTTTTCCCCTCTCTAATCAACTTTTTAATCAAAGTACGCTGTTCTTCTGAACAATGTCTTGAACGACCCATTTTCCTCAGCTTTCAAATGCATGTTCAACAAGTGTTGGCTTCATCCTTAAATAGGGGCCACCTGATTCACACCTGTTTCTTCACAAAATTGATGACCTCAGTGATTGAATGCCACACTGCTATTTTTTTGAACACACCCCTTTCAACTAATTCAACTAATTGCCCAATTGCACAGCCTTAAGAGCGTGCATATCATGAATGCTGGGTCTCATTTGTTTTCTGAGAATCTACTGAACCTACTGGTAACTTGTTTGCCACGTAGCAATAAAAAAATATACAAAAAACCTTGATTATTCTGGTTAGTCACATTGTACTGCTATTATTTTGAACAATACTGTATATACATAAACCCTCTGGATGAAATAGAACAGCGAAACAGCTCTCTAGACTTTAACAGGTTAACTAAGTTTATTTATTTGTTTATTTTGCAGATCTTGGCTCTTGTATCTTAAGAAACAGCAGACGTGTACACAGAGTCAATAAGATGCACATGGACTGTTTCATGAACAGATGCGTGCTGAAGTCTCATGACACATTCCAAGGGGATAGAGTTAGACTCACCCTGGAAGATGAATATATACCTCTCCTGGGGTCTGTTTATAACTTACACCCTGTTTGATCACCATGATGCTGCAGTCCAGCTGGGAATAATACTTGTTTCTGGTCATTTATTTATTTATTATTTATGTATTGAATTACATTAAAAAAATAAAATAAAATCAATACGAGAGCCTGCAAAACTCTGCGAAACCAACTTCTAGATTGTTTAACAATAATCCGTTTGGTGATTTATTAATTAATCTTGATTTATATGAGTGCAGGGTACATAAAGAGTGTATTTAGAAACTGTGATTAAAGAGAAAAAATAATATCAAGGACAAATCTGCTGTTTTAGGAAAAATAAAAATGAGACGCACAAAAGTGAAGAACTGCGGCGCACAAACCAGAACATGAGTGCTACATTTAGTAATATTTTAGCTCTGTTTAACAAAACAACAGATCTCTCACTGATCCCTAAAGCCCTTTCCACATCTCAGGAGTCTCCTGAGATGCAATATGAGACACCCTGCTCTCCTCAAGGTACACAGGTACACATATGAACCCTGGCCAACCCTCTGTGTGCTCAAGTATCCACAGGGGTCAGGGTTCGAGACAGATGAGGAATTCTTTGGTTAAGTAATGTCTGACCTGGGAACCTCCACCTAATGGGACCAAGCATGTGAAGAGGTTTGCCACCAGCCCTTCCAGAGGAAAGCTCAGACTGTCAATGTATACGGTGTAGATCAGTCCCAAGCAGCCCTAAGAGAGAGAGAGAGAAAAAATAATAATATTCAGCTAGTCCCTGACACAAACACATGTGAAACACTTCCTGACACAAAAACAACGTGAGTGGTGCAAAAGTCACTGCAACAATACTGGTGTTGACCTAATAACTTGATTCTATTGCTGGAGTTGTTCTTAATGGTTGGTATGGTGTTGCTAGAATGTTCTGTGGGAATGCTGTGATTCTGCCATTGCATTCTGGGTGATTTTAAGGTTTCCTGAATGGTTTTTAGGGTGTTGCTAGTGCTCTGGGTGATTGTTAGCGTGTTGCTATAATTTTCTGGGTGATTTAAAAGTTTTCTGCATAGTTTCTAGGGTGTTGCTAGTGTTGTGGGTGTTTGTGGCAGCATTGCTAGAGTTCTAGCTGATTTATAAGGTTTTCTGAGCAGTTGATTACAGATTAAAGTCAGTTGGTCCATATTCTAGTCCCTCCTTAAATGAAACTCTAAGGTTTACTTTATTTTATTTGTTTTTATTGCATGCTCAAGTGAAAATCATAATTCTTATCAACATCTTACATTCCCATCTATCTATCTATCTATCTATCTATCTATCTATCTATCTATCTATCTATCTATCTATCTATATGTATGTATATTGTATGTATGAGAAGTCCTTCTTAAATGGGAACAAAGAGAAAGTAAGGAATGTGGTCTGTGACCATAAACATTTGGTCTTTTACCAAGCAATACATATAAACTAATTTATTCCCAGGCATAACTCACGCCAAATATATAAATGTAGGCCAAAAGTAAAACAGGCAGTCTGCATAAATCTTTGAATTAGTGGATTTCCTGCTTTAACACTCCTATTATATTCCTCTCAGTCTTCCAGTAATCCCTCCCTGTTTTTATCCCATTGGCAGACAGAAATCTTTGACTTTAATTACTTAAAAGCTGTCAATCAATATCATTCTCAAGCCAGTTATGGTTTTAATTATACCAAATCCAAGTAGAACTCCAGCATGAAAATTCCGAATGGATGATTCACTTCAAAAATGTGAGTAAAATGTATTTTGCTAACTGAAGTTACTGGTCACTTAGGAAATGGATGATATTAAATGACATGTTAAAGAACAGCTCAGTCACTAGTTGGCTGCTCTTTTCTGTATCTTCAATTTTTAACTCAATGAAAAAATCAGAAGTTTAAGCATGACATTTTTTTTAACTACACATTACAGGCATCACTAAAATATATTAGGAACAAAATGTTTTTGTATTGTTTTATGTAGAGGTGGCGTTTCTCAGAGAGAATTCATAAAATGTAATGCACAAACAGACGGACAGGCAGACAGATTTTAGATTACCCTAAATATTTCTGGGTAATCCAGCCTGGAGACAAGAATCAAACTTTTGGGTGCAAAGATTTGAGCTGGCTGGATCAAACCATCCTCTTCCTCATCCACATCCTCCGCTACATCCCCATCTGCCTCCAGCGTCTTTGAGCCCTGAAACGGAAAACAATCTAAAATCATTTAAAAAATCTGGAATAAATTAAATTCCATCAGGCTGAGGTACTCTTCGAGTTGGCGGACAAGTACAGAACAATCATATGAGATACAGCCTGGACGTGATTACGGAAGAACCCACATCTGGGTCAGATTTCGTCATGATTCTTTGAATTAAAACAATGTCATTTGTTATTTGCTTATTTGTTATAAGTCCCCTAATAAACCCCTAACAATAAGGATGTGTGGTGGGCTTCTAAAATTAGGAGTTTGAGATTTTTCATGTACAGTTTAAATTGTTATATTAAATAAGTTATATTTCCAATTGATATTTAAACAGTTTTGGGGTTAAATGCATTCACTTTGCTTTATCTAAATGCAATCTATATTATTAAATTCCATTATATGTATTTATATTAAATTATATTAATTTAACAGGTTAATTAGGTGTAATGAATTATGAAAAACATAATGCTATAATTATTAATCCATTAAATGCACCACGCCCAGCCACAGACCTGTATGTCATCTTAGACTGCATGCAGGTGCTGATGAACATGACATACGATGACGACTGACCGTACGATGACGACTGACCGCATGTGGACTATTAGAAAGCAGTTATATGCCAAGAAAATTCTATATATGAGGACAATAAATATAGGTTGCATAGGTTTTTGTCTGATATATATTGTTTATGTCTAATATATTTATATAATATGATACGTGCAAGAGTGTTTTTTCCCCAAATATCTGCACAATGTCTGCACGTGACATTAATTTTTTACAACAATGAACAAGAAGTAAACACTGTTTTAGACACAATATTTTACGTTTTGCTCATTTGGCCAATTAAAATAGTTTCAAGCAAAGCCATGGCAGAACCATTATGCCTTTCCAAGCAACATTGAGCAAGTTTTGTTAATGAATCCAAGTTTTTGAGAAAAATGACAGAGCAAAGGATTCAATGTCCCTTTCATAAAGACATAAAGACATGTCATTAGATTAGTTCCTGAATTCATCAGTAGTTTGAAAGAATCATTGAATGAATGACTGAATAACTCATATGAGTCATATTACATTGCTAAAAAGAATATTATTTTGTGTACTTGGTGTAATGTAATGTGTTTATGCGGTTTAAGGTTCAAAATCACATACTGTACATTATTGTTTCTCCTCTATGTCCCGCTTTTCTAAAACACATCGATTTTTACAAAGCTCATCATTCTGAATAACGAGGTGTATGCTGATTGGCCAGCAATCCAGTGCGTTGTGATTGGCTGAATTCCTCAAGCGTGTGACGGAAATGTTATGCCCCTTACCATACTGTGATGCCATGTCCCGGCATGACGAAATAAAAATAATAAAACCCATTATAAATGAGGCATTTGTTGCATCCTGTGGGGACATGACTTTTGATTATAATGACTTATACTGTCTTTTTGCATGTTGCATTGCATATCACGCTGCGCAAACATACAACCATGTCTGGAGAAACGACAAACAACAAGCACTACTCTACACGGCTCAAAACTTGTGTTTGAATAATCAGTGGCAAATTCTTTAGATATAAAAAAACGTACTTACAGGCTCTGAGTCAGAAGCACCAGACTGTCCTTGCAAAGTTAGAACTGTTCTGGAACAGTGTTGTAAATACAACTTAACCACTGATTTCTAGTTGTGTCCTCCTTTGGAAGGCCAAACAAAGTAGATTCGCTTTCACAACGAAACACACAGCGTCTCCACAACATGGCTCTGCTAAAATTGAGGCGTTTCATTTGCAGCACATCAATTAGATTACATATTTCAATTGCTCAACAATTAATTGCTAATAAATATTATAACTTATTGAAACCAAGCAACATAAGCAGACTCTAAAATGGTTCACTCACAGAGCATCATTCTAAGTTAATTTAGATTTGTGACCAAGAGTAGTGCTGTCCGAGAGGACGAGTTGTTTACTGCCTGACAGTGGAAAAAGAACAGCAAAGAGCGAACACTGAAAATCCTCTGTGTGAGATGGACAGAGTGTCTGATGGAGGATTGCAAGGCTCTGTTTCTTAATTTTTTGTTATTCACCACTGATAAATATGAGTTGAGTGAACACTAGAAAATAACGCATAAGGATCACATGAATCACTGATAAAGCTGAGCTTATGTAGACAAGCTTAGTCTGTATAAAGTGACTGTCACTCAGTATTCAGGCTCGATCCGGTTTCCTCAAAGAAACAAAAAGCAGAACTGCACTTCAGTACGTCAAATGTGATAGTAGTCATGAGTTCAGTCAAACAGTGCTGCCTTTTTTCAACAAGTAAGAGAAAACGATAACAGGAGCAAATTAAGTTAGGGGGTCCTGCACATCTATCAGATTAAAGTGTCACTGCGTGTTGACAGAGTTAGTGTCAGGACGGAAAAAGTTAAGATGGGCTCACATGATGAATAAAGGGGTGACCCATGCTGCTTGTTATGAAACCACAAAGAGAACCTGGAGCAATAACAGAGATGCTGGTATATTTATAGATTTTGCTTTAGGAAATTGGCTGGGTTTTGAAGTTGTTGTTTTTTTCCCCAAGGGCTAAGATGCTTAATGAACTGGTTTAGGCTCACATTACAGGTCTTGCTTTAGTGTCTGAGTTAAAAGTGTGTAAATTGTCTCCATGTGAGTATTTGGAAAAATTCAATTTCCTAAATAATCACGTCCAAAGATGCAATCACTGAAAAAACAAATCACAGTAATTACACCATGTACGACCCAAACCGAGTTTATGGGACAACGAGAGGATTAAGTCAATGATAAACTATAAATTTAGGCAAAAATGTAGTAGGTCACGCAATAAATATCAAAATTAAATTAATTTAATGGTTCTTAGAAATTTACTCTTTGAATTCATGAGGGTTTCATTTGGTTTAGAAAAACTTTTTCAGCAAGATTACATAAAACAACAAAATATCAAGTGGTGTAACCATGAAGTGAAACGTATTAATAGAGCTTTGGAATGTAACATCACAATATTTGAAAACAAATTGTCCTTCATTTATTTTTTATACATACTGTACATGCCAAATTATGTTTTAACAACATTACAAGAGATTTAAAGGATCCTCTGCAGTGAATGGGTGCCATCAGAATGAGAGTCCAAACAGCTGATAAAAACATCCCAACGATACACAAGTAATCCACACCAAACCAGTCTAACAGTTAATGTAATTTAAAGTAAAAGCTGTATAATTGTAATGAACTAATCCATCAAGTTGATTGTAACTTCAGACCGTCGAAGTTAAAATTTGAGTCCACTATCTATAATATTGCTTTTTCCAGTGAAAAGTTCCATCCACTGTTGTCCTCTCACATCAACATATGATGATATTTGTTTAGAACTGCTTGGACTGTTTTCGCAAGTAAACAGCCCTTGGTCTGAGCACATTTCTCTCCTGATTAAGATGAAAACATTTCTAAACAAATATGTCAGCAGATTTTGAAGTAAGAGGACAACAGGGGAAGGTTTTTTTTTTACTGGAAGGAGCGCTATTAGGGATTATTGACAAGCATTTTGGCCAGAAGGGAAGTTTTAAAGTTAAAACACCTTATTAATTATACTTCACAAGACATTAACTGATGCATTGTATTCATGTGGATTACTTGTGGATTATTCGGATGTTTTTATCAGCTGTTTGGAATCTCATTCTGACGGCACCCATTCACTGCAGAGGATCCATTGGTAAGCAAGAGATGTAATGCTAAATTTCTCCAAATCTGTTACAATGAAACAACTCTCATACATCTTGGACGGCCTGAGGGTAAATAAAATTTCAGCAAATAAAATTTTTGGATGAACTATTGATGACAAAACGGAGACTTCATTATCAATATTGTCATTATCATACAGCGTTAGGAAGGAGAGGTTTTGCCAGAGTCACGTCCCACTACTCTCAATCTGCTTTTAATTGTCTCGTTTGAGTCTGTGTCAGGCCTGCGAGCTCATAACGATGCACACTTCTCAAACCTTGCCGCCTAACCCCCAGCGCTGAAGCCCGTTTGATTTGCTCAGACAGTGAAAACAAGCCACAAGATCTACTGCATCTTATCAGTGGGAGCACAGGATTAAAATACCCCCACAGATGAGAAACACATTTCAATTTTATTGGGAGGATTTGGTTCAATTATGAAGAAAAATACACTCCAGTGCTGCATCTTCCAATCTGATAAAAGAAAAATATATTTTAGTGTGACATGATTTTATATCAAGTGGGTTAATGATGTGGCTTGAGGCAAGGACACAACAACTGAAATGCTGGGTCCCTGCAGATGTGTTAAAAACAATGAATGTATAAAAACAAGCCCATTAAATACAGTGAAAAGGAATGGAGAATATTTTGCACTTTACTCCAAGGCTAGCACATACAGTTAAGGAAGCTTATCCGAATGTTTGCATTTTTCTTTCTTGTGGGATACCATTCCCATTGACATAAGTGGATTTGTGGTTTCCTCTTAAATAGTGTAACCACAGAGTGTAAAAAAAATAGTCTCCACTTCCTTCCAATATACAGTATTGTTCAAAATAATAGCAGTACAATGTGACTAACCAGAATAATCAAGGTTTTTCGTATATTTTTTTATTGCTACGTGGCAAACAAGTTACCAGTAGGTTCAGTAGATTCTCAGAAAACAAACGAGACCCAGCATTCATCATATGCACACTCTTAAGGCTGTGCAATTGGGCAATTAGTTGAAAGGGGTGTGTTCTTATGTAAAAAAATATCAGTGTGGCATTCAATCACTGAGGTCATCAATTTTGTGAAGAAACAGGTGTGAATCAGGTGGCCCCTATTTAAGGATGAAGCCAACACTTGTTGAACATGCATTTGAAAGCTGAGGGAAATGGGTCGTTCAAGACATTGTTCAGAAGAACAGCGTACTTTGATTAAAAAGTTGATTAGAGAGGGGAAAACCTATAAAGAGGTGCAAAAAATGATAGGCTGTTCAGCTAAAATGATCTCCAATGCCTTAAAATGGAGAGCAAAACCAGAGAGACGTGGAAGAAAACGGAAGACAACCATCAAAATGGATAGAAGAATAACCAGAATGGCAAAGGCTCAGCCAATGATCACCTCCAGGATGATCAAAGACAGTCTGGAGTTACCTGTAAGTACTGTGACAGTTAGAAGACGTCTGTGTGAAGCTAATCTATTTTCAAGAATCCCCCGCAAAGTCCCTCTGTTAAAAAAAAGGCATGTGCAGAAGAGGTTACAATTTGCCAAAGAACACATCAACTGGCCTAAAGAGAAATGGAGGAACATTTTGTGGACTGATGAGAGTAAAATTGTTCTTTTTGGGTCCAAGGGCCACAGGCAGTTTGTGAGACGACCCCCAAACTCTGAATTCAAGCCACAGTACACAGTGAAGACAGTGAAGCATGGAGGTGCAAGCATCATGATATGGGCATGTTTCTCCTACTATGGTGTTGGACCTATTTATCGCATACCAGGGATCATGGATCAGTTTGCATATGTTAAAATACTTGAAGAGGTCATGTTGCCCTATGCTGAAGAGGACATGCCCTTGAAATGGTTGTTTCAACAAGACAATGACCCAAAACACACTAGTAAACGGGCAAAGTCTTGGTTCCAAACCAACAAAATTAATGTTATGGAGTGGCCAGCCCAATCTCCAGACCTTAATCCAATTGAGAACTTGTGGGGTGATATCAAAAATGCTGTTTCTGAAGCAAAACCAAGAAATGTGAATGAATTGTGGAATGTTGTTAAAGAATCATGGAGTGGAATAACAGCTGAGAGGTGCCACAAGTTGGTTGACTCCATGCCACACAGATGTCAAGCAGTTTTAAAAAACTGTGGTCATACAACTAAATAATAGTTTAGTGATTCACAGGATTGCTAAATCCCAGAAAAAAAAATGTTTGTACAAAATAGTTTTGAGTTTGTACAGTCAAAGGTAGACACTGCTATTTTTTTGAACACACCCCTTTCAACTAATTCAACTAATTGCCCAATTGCACAGCCTTAAGAGCGTGCATATCATGAATGCTGGGTCTCATTTGTTTTCTGAGAATCTACTGAACCTACTGGTAACTTGTTTGCCACTTAGCAATAAAAAATATACTAAAAACCTTGATTATTCTGGTTAGTCACATTGTACTGCTATTATTTTGAACAATACTGTAGAAAAGTAAAGTCAAAACATCGCAATATGGCCACTGTCTTCTTGTGCTAATGACGTTACTACACTACACCACACTGTAGTGATTCATTTGGAGCCAGGGTCTGTCTGTCTCTCTCTCGCGCTCACGTTCTCTCTGCCCTGTTAAACTCACAGGACTTAAAATTTCAAAACTGCTTTGCAATTAATCCGCGAATCACATTCGTCAAGGGCCGTAAAGTTAATGAACAATGGATCAACTACGACAGCCTACATCGCACATCCTGCGATGTGACTATCGTGGATTCGTACATCGCGATATCGATGCTTAAACAACACATCGTGCAGCCCTAATACAGAGGGTGGGATTTATGACCTAACCTATATTGCAGCCAGCCACCAGGTGGCAATCGAAATGTTTTGGCTCCACTTTTCAGGACATGTTCGGTACACTTGAGCATAAAGCATACAGTAGATGCCTTTAGTATGTACAGCTGATTAACCCATCGCTAAGCTCCACTCCTTTTGGTTACTGTTGCTAACTTGGGAGGGCATTTTCTCAACACTGTTTAAACTAAAAATGTAAAAGCCGTTTCGCCCGGTCATTTACACGACAACAGCATTTAATTTTTTTATTTTAGTGTTTGAAAGTGATACAACAGTTGTCTCAGAGTAGACAAACACCCCCACAAATTTGTGTAAATGGTGACATCATGTGTACGTGTATTATGTGTTTAGTATATAGGTACAGTGAGAATTTGACAACCATAATGTTTTTAGTCATTTTAGTGGCTTCATGTGAAGAGTGATCATTTAAATGTTGTCGTCTGTCTCTACACATATATCACTTGTATCTTCTCTACTTTGTATCGCCATTATAAGTGCCCTAGCAACATCTGACAGAAATGTTGAATAATTTGTTTTAAAATTAGTGGAAAAACTATCCAAACGTTTGATTAATTTACTCTACAGACATTAGGGAAAGTTTGAGAAAATGACAGACTAATCAAGGATATTTGTGAGGCTGCACTTAGCCAAGGGCCAATTGTACTAAACATAGATTGCGTCTCAATACTTTTTTTGTGATAATTGTGTTTTTAATGAACCATACTGTTGTAAAAAAACACTTTTTTTGTGCTAATTCATTTGTGCCCAAATCCTTTTAGAGTGTGCATGGATCTGGACTTGGGTACCTTTGGGATACTCATTTCAACATACTATTGCTAATTTTGAATACTGTTTAGGACAAATAGTATGGGAATTTGGATGCAGTTCACTGGGACAAAAGGCTGTCTATCATCAAGTCACCCCAAAATAAATGAATGTAAGGAAAAACCGTCCCAAAAGACATATCGCATAATGAGATAATGGACTATCATGATCATTACGTGCAAGAAATCGCTCTGCATTACGAACCTCTGGATAAGCATATCAAAGAAAAACAGTGAGGATGTGATTAAAGCAGACAAACTGAAAAGACCTTTCTAGAGACCTTAAGACATTGAGCCTGCGATTAAGAATGATGCGTCAGTCTTAATGTGCCCGATGACACTGTGAAGTACTCTTCATGGGTGGCCCTCTCTCTAAATCTCCCAAGAGGCTCAGTAGTAGAGGACGCGATATAAATAAAGATGATTAGCAGTCTCACTGTGAAAAAGAGAGAGAGTAGACACACATTTGACTCCATAGAGGAGGACAGCGCCAGTCGACAGCTGGGGGTCATAAAAGCTCAAAGACATGACGTGCTGAAGTTCCTGTCATCCAGTTTTGTAACCTTCTGGAACCACCAGCCTTTAAAGGCAAAGAATTCCTCCTTTTATTAACCATTTAATTACACATTCTTTATCATGTCATGGGTTGGTTTATTTGTACTCAGCCAGTAAAGCAACAGGAAGTTGACAGTAAGACTATATGCTGGCATCCATGTAGATGCTT
Source organism: Carassius auratus (assembly GCF_003368295.1). NCBI lineage: Eukaryota > Metazoa > Chordata > Actinopteri > Cypriniformes > Cyprinidae > Carassius > Carassius auratus. The sequence continues at coordinate 22,860,358 of NC_039274.1, forward strand.
GTGAAAAACAGGCTGATTCATAGTGAATCAGCAGAATTAACCTTCTAGGCATTTGAACAGTAAGTGCCTGCTTAATAAATTAATATGACTCACAGCCATTGAAATGCTTCGTTTTGGGTCCTGATGACCACCACGTCCTGAATATTGAATTAAGTTAATTACATGAAATGCCACATTGCCGGTACTAGGATGCTGCTCTCAATAGATGTGGAATGTTGGGATGTGATGAACTGGTTCTCCTCACAATTACATCATTTCCACAGGTAAAAAAAAAAAAAAACCTAAATACATTCCAGGGCCACAGGATTTCAATTATTGCAAATAATTCTCTGCTCATAATGTGGGAAATTCCCACAAACATTTACTCACTATGTAGTTTGAAGGAGTAAATTAATCATCAAATATGATCAATCAGTAATTTAAAATCTTTCTACCAGTCTGTAATTTCACAAACAGTGATTCAGTGCACTGCACCCTCTCTCTGTTGCTCTCAATCTAAATGGAGTTACAACACTACATACAAAATGACATTCAGGCCATGAATTCTTCAAAATGTTTTGGTGACTAAAATCTTTATAATAAATCCAAATGTCATTCAGTGGTCTCTACAATATTGATGACTCCCATCTTACCTGTTTTCTGATGAACAAGAGCCTGTTGCAACATTATTATCTAAATTATTCAAAGCTGTGGACAAAATTTCCTTGGTAATCCACTGCTCTTTAGAAGGCATTCCTGAATTTGTGAACAGCAGTGTTGCATTTGTCGACAGTGGAATGAACTTTAACTGAGTAGCTTGACTAATGCAAATAATGACTGTACTTGGAATCATCATCTAATTAAAAGCCTTTTAGGTGCTAAGACGTAGTAAGCATGAATGTGGCAAAGTTTATTGACATGACGCACAAAAAAGCTAATGAAATGCATGGCATTAAGGAGAAATATGTATGGAGGCAGCAGTACAGTATATGAAATGAGCCTGTAATAATATCCTGTAAGAGCCAAAGGACATCAAAGGTACAACCTTAAAATGACAATAAGTGGGATCATTTGAACCTACAACCTTTGGGATATTACACCAAACCTGTGCCACATAACTGTACTGAATTGGACAAACGTGGTAACAGGAGTGGCAACAAAAAATGACTGATATGAAAACATACAGATCTAGGTGCTGCCATATTCTCCAGTCAGAGGAAGCAGGATGATATGCCAATGTTAACAACATGGGCTAACACACCTTTCTACAGCTGAAAGCTAATAAAATCCAAAAGTGCTTTTGGCTAACAGTAGGTGCGCACAGCTGTGCTCATTGAAAGCTGCGTGCGCTATCAGAAAGACAGTTCATATGATGATATACTCATAACATTCCAGGTTCTGTAACACCTAGTAAGCAGTGTAATCAATGATGGTTATACTTCACACTCTGTGATTGCAGAAGTAAATGATTGGCAAACACTTAGATAAATATAGCCACATGTGACGATAAAAAGGTTCCAAGCAGCTGGAATAAGACTGCAATTGGCAAACTGGCAGAACAGATGCTATTGATACAGTTGTTGTCCAGCGGTTTACCTCAAAAGATGCAAAAAAGTTTGAAGCCATTTTATATTGATCTATATTGAGGCCTGTAAGAAATACAAATGGCTGGATCAAATTTAATTGGCGGACGGCATTCTTGTTCAAATGTCCAACTGATATTGCAGTTTATCAGCGCTTGCAGCAAAGAAAACGTGTGTCAAATTTTTATTTCCTTACTCCAATGGCTTTTACGAGATTCTTGTTACAGCCTCAATCTAATAGTGAAACCTGGCATGTGTCCTCCGAACAACCTGGTGTCCATGTGTAACTTATTTGGACATTCAGAAGATGTAGGTCTATTAGTCAATATGGGCCCATTGTCAAAAATGTATTGACTTGTTTCTGCCAAACAATCGAACCTGAAAAACCTAATTTTCAGAAAAATGGCACACTTGAAACTATTGAAACTATATTTATCCCAAAAATGGACGCATAATGTCCTTATTGCCAACATTGCCCTAATACAGTATCATCTCAGTCAACAACACTGGCGTACTGGTTCCTTGCACTCCAGGACTTCCACTTAATGCTAAAACATCTCAGCAAAAAAAAAGAAAAATATGTGTCTTCTCAAAATGAGAGACAACTGAAAATCTTCTGCAGAAGCTGTTCCTCTAGCCTCATTATCACTTGAAGCCGCTGAGGTTGGAACCCTGATGGGCGCTGGGCAACAGTCAGAAAATACAGCTGCATTCTTTACATAGCTGTCCTCCAACCCCAGGTCCTTGCAGACCTCTTCTTTCCTTCTCCACTCAGGACAGTGAACTTCAAGATGCAGCAGTCCTATCCTGATCGCAGCAGCCATTACTGAAAGGTTCTCAAAGTGGTTGAATGGTTGAAATGCTTACTTTCAAGACCCAAATATCCTTAAAATATTAAAAAATACTCAGCTCTTTCTGAGGTCATTAAAACGATTTCATTATATATAGAACTCTTTTTTGCTTTGCAATGCAACTGTGAGCATTTAATTAAAAATTTATGTCTAGGACTAATTTTAATTAATCTTATTCACTCTTGCCTCAAGCGTGCGTTTGAAATGTGTGGGATTGGTAATGTCTGATTAGCCAAAATTTTAACTGGCCTGTATCTGCTAAATGATGCAGCATTTCAAATTTTGTATGATATGGAAAAAGCATAGACAAAAAAATAAATAAAAAAATAAAAAATAATATATATATATATATATATATATATATATATATATATATATATATATATATATATATATATATATATATATATATATATATATATAGCAAAATGTTTCTGACAATAAATGTTGGGAACTAGCTCATAACGTTCCCAATTATACAAGCAGAAAATAATGCTTTATGGTCTCTGACACCTTTCTTTCTAATAAGGAAGAAAGAAAGTCAATGCAAACACAACAGCAGAGATGCCCTGACCCCTAACTAGACCATGTAATAAAAACATGGCCTTAATCTCACCTGAAGGTTGACCTCTGCCTCAAAGAAAGTCAGACAGGAGCAAAAGTGTCGTTCTGAGTCTATATCTGTCAGCACCACTGTGAAAAATGTCGGGAGTTTTCTCTCACGAGACAGCATCCATCCACCAGGCTGGCAGAACTGTAAAAGCACAAAAAAACAAACAGTGTTAGACATGACTCTAAAAGAACCTGATATTACCAGAATATCGAGTCAGCAAAAAAAGCAACCAGTAAGTTGAAGTTACAATAAGAGGTGACATCATATGCACATAGAAAATCACAGGAATTGAATTTGAGGTTGTTGAAATTCATTTCAAACTCTTTTCATTGTTTTGACAGGGCTTACTGGAATGCAGTATGAGGCTGTTATGGCACAACAGTGTGCAAAAGGGATAGTTTGTGATCAAATGCAGGATGTGTCACTTCAGATAGCACATCCTCTCATCAGAAGGCAGGAAACACCACTTACTGACTCAGTGCCCTTCCAAAAGCCCCTCCACATCCATTCTGTTACATAGAAAATCCTAATAAATAAACCTGGATAATATCCTGTAGCTGGCTGACTGTCCTGCCGCTGAATCCAAATTCAGTGTCCCAGCAAAATAAATGATTTACAGTCAGCTGTAAGTTTGAATGTGTTTTGAATGTGCTGCAATAAAAAGAGTTGAATCGAGTTTCCAGTAGCTAAAACTAGTGTCACAGTGGCAAAGTTTCAGTACTTGGTGCCAGTAAAATCTCACGGTTCTCTGTCGCATAGCAAAAACTATTGTATAATAAAACTATTTTAACAGTTATTATTTACCTATTTGAAAATAAAAACTTTACATTAAATTAGGGTCACACTTTATTTTAGGGTCCAATTATCACTATTAACTAACCATTAACTATGACTTTTGCCTGAATTAACTCCGTATTTGCTGCTTATTAATAGTTTATAAGGTAGTTGTTAAGTTTAGGTTATTGGGTAGGATTATGGATGTCATGCATTATATGTACTTTATAAGCACTACTAAACAGCTAATATGTTAATAATAGACATGCTAATAAGCAACTAGTTATTAGTGTGAATTGGACCCTATACTAAAGTGTTACCTAAATTGGTTAATTATATATAATTAATAATTAATTCTAAGTAAATAACAGATTTAAACATTGGAATGTAGGCTTCATTTACTGTTCAGTTAAGCAAACACTACATTAAACAGATCAAGTGAAAAGTTAGTGATAACATTTCAAACAAATAAAGGCATTACAGGTAACAGAATAAAAGTGTCAGATCTATTGCACTTTGCAAGATTTATGGTGTATTCAAACCAGGAAAGTCTGCTAGTTCACTAGCTTTGGTCCGGCCCAATAATACAAATATTGATTTTTTTGTTTAGTGTGTTTGCTTTCACACTGCCTTTTTTGCAAGTGAACCAGAAATTGTAAACAAAACCACATGTGTGCCAAGTTCATCCACACATTGGACAGAATTTCTCAAGTTTACCAGAATTTGTTCGGAAATGGACCGAGACCAGCTTCAACTGGGTCTCGGTACGGTTGTTTGGTCCACAACTGAGTGCGATTTTATTCACACTTACACAAAAGATCTGCAACAAGGGGCGAAATGAACAGGTGTGAATACACCAAGTTCATGGCTTCGTTCCCAGACAAAGCAAGAACTGCTAAAATGTAAGTGTGCACCTTAAATTAAATTAAAGTGGCGTTGGATAAAAATGTCTGCCAAATGCATAAATGTTAATGAAAATTAAAGCTCAGGCAATGAATAGATGCTGCTCTTAAAGCAGTAACGAGACAGGAGAAAATGAGACACATCAGACTGTGAGTTGATCTGCTGCATGTTTTATTTTTTCCAAATTCAGTTTTTTTTTTTTCATTTATAATAAAACATTTTCTATTTACATTTTTCTGGACTCTTTTTTATTGTTAAATAACATTTTATCAATCAAAAATATGTTCATTAAAATCATGAAATGTATACAATTTAACATCAATTTATTAAAAGTTTAACAAAATTATGTTCAGGGCCCTATGAAATGTTTGATTTTTTTTTTCTCACCTTCTGTATTATCGTTACCAAATTCTGCTTATGCATGTCTAATTATTTGAATGCAAAGAAATAATTTAATTTATTAAAATTAGTTTTTACGATAGCCTATGAAATTTTTTTTTTTTTTTTTTTTTTTCAGAAATCCTGTGTTTTTAATTGTTTCTGGTTATCACATGAAGGCATAAAATATTAATTCAATACATCTTTTAACCAAATAAAAATTAAACAAACTTAACTTTGGGGCAAACAAATGGGATTCAGTATTAATATTAAAACATGAACGAAATATTGAGTAATTATACCTTAAAAAATACAGTTTTAATAATTTTAGTAATAGTTGTAATTGTAGTGTTACGTACATTCTACTGAACAACAGTAATATATTTAAGGGCACAATAATTTCAAGTTAAACCAAACTTTTATTTTGATGGGCTGGCATTAATACCTTAAAATATGATATGATATGATATGATAGTTTCTCTCAGATGATATGGTCAAATGCTCATGAAGTGACTCATACAGTTCTAGAGTTCTTAATTATAATTCGAAAGGCTGCGTGTTTGGCTTTTACACAGACGCTGATCCGCTTCAAACAGTGCACCAGTAGACACACAATTTTTTCTAAATACACAGTTTTGGAGAGTTACCATGTAAACGTTGTCTGAAAGGAGTTATAAAGTCTTAAATGACCGTAAAGAGTTGGGAGAAGATCGGATATGTGTGAGAGCCGTGTCATGTGCATCAGGTTTAAAAGAGACAGCGCTGATTTTAAAGTGAAACCGCTCAAGTCTGTCATTGATGTAAATCAAAAAACAAAAGAACAAGAGAAATCCTTGGACTGTTCAAGTCACTGATTAACAATTATAGCTTGAATAAAGATTAAACTGTATAGTTTATGCATTAAGACTATTTTTAAATCACTTAAATTAAAAGTTGTTATATATTTCAGAGCCTATTAAATATTCAATATAATGGCGTTCAATTATACTGTAATGTTAAATGGCTATAATAAATAGGGAAAACTGAGGGAAAATGCTCCAGCAGGACAAATTAAAAACATTGTAAATATGTTTCCTGGCCATTGGTAGGTGTGGCAAAAAGTTAGTTTTAGGCCGTGTTTATAGATACTAGTCTGTATCGCACTTTAATTTAAGTGTAATGACCTAGTTTTGATTAATTGATTAACAAATTCCATGGCGTTCCATGACATTCCATTTTTCTGACTGGATCGCAGAAATCATAGGGCCCTAAACGTGTCTTGGCAGGTACAGTGAGGCTGGATCACAAATGGCGGCCTGGCAAGAGAGAGATGAGGAAGAGGAACAGAGGAAAGTCAGGGACAGAGATGAAAGAAAGAGAGAAAACTACTGCATTCTGCACAAAGACTAGCATTCGACAGCTATTAACTCATGCCTAGGCCAAAGCGATCAGATGAGTGGGTGGAAATGAATGCGAGAGAGAAAGCGAGAATGAAAGACTGAGCTATAGAGAGTGTGTTGGATTGACCTCAGGGCTTGAACCAGGATGTTAGCATCCCGCTGCAGCCACAATAGAAGGCAGGAAATCTGGAACGCTGGCAGGCGAAGACGGAAGAGCGGGATGCTCCTTCTTCCCCTTGTCAGATTGGGACAGCTTCCAGGAAAATTACAGAAAAATATGAAAATATTCAAAGTATGCGATAAATTCCCAGCCAGATCCAGATAAACAAATAATGAGAGTGCGTACGTGGGGTTGATGATGTGGGACGGCAATGCCACACAGACCAAAAATGGACAGGAAAGACACGGTAATTTGATGCAAATATCAACCTATGCACGAATGTACTGTGCTCCTATCCCAACAGTCTCCTTTTTATTTGCCTTAAATTTAATGTGACTAGGTCTGCAATTATATTATTAATAACCTATTATTATAATAGGTTGTGTATTATTACGCTTAAGCTCCAGCAATAGCTTAATTCCTAAAGCTGTTATTATTCAAGTGGCCAGAGGCTTTCCAGTCTGGCATTCAGATAAATACTACAAAAGCCAAGCATCAGTCTGAAGTGCTCTGCACAGGCTTGGTTAGTTCACAAGACAGAACATCCAGACAGACAAGAACTGTGGATAAACCCGACAAGTCTGGTCACATTGGATGTGGGGGGGGGGGGATATTTTTACAGTAAATATTAGCTCAAGTTTGAGATTTAAGAGCACTGAAATAGTTGGTGGATGGAGGTACAGGACAAGATGTTTCACACAATTAAGTCATGCTACAATATGTTATATTGTTATAATATTGTTATTGGATTCTGTTATCTGAGGACAAACATAAGAATGAAACACTATGGAGCCCAAACAAGTGATCGAAGGTAGCAAGGGATCGATTCCTTAATCATGACTGTGATTAGAGATCTTTGCTTCTGTACACTCCAAACAGGTCTTAAGTACAAAGTACAAAAGGACAAAATTGGGACAACTGACCATTTGTGTTTATATTCCGGTTCATATGCATTATTAATGCATTCAATAACTCTTTCAGTATTGTCAAGATTTTTTTTATTTTTATTAATATGATTACATTGCCAAATTTGATTTTGATAGTTAAAAAAGTAAAGAAATAAATCAAATCTTGCAAAAGACTAAAAAGGCTGAAACAAACATATAACATTTTTATTCCTTTTTTTTTTCATAAAATACTACTGTCAAAACTCCTAATGTGCCAGATTTGAATCTCTTGAGCAACAAGTTGTATGTATGTCAATAGTTCATGAATCAGATTGACTACACTGCTGTGATGGATGATTCAAAAGAATTAACCAAAATAATCTAAATATTTTAGGCAAATCCGCCTTACACTTGTTGCAAAGTACTGTTTGTTTCAGAAAAAAAGACAATCAGTTGGACTTCACTGGTCAAGCTGTATGGTTTTATTCAGTGAAAAAAAGATTGCTTTATGAAGCATTTCAAGGTTAGCACAACAATAACACTATTGTAATATGTATTAATTTGCATAGAATATCCAACATTTAATATGCTGTTTATTCTATAATCATTGTCTGAAGTCATGACATGTTTTCTAAAAAACAACTTGTGTGTTTCCATCTTTTGAGATTTACACTGGCACCAATAAGATGAAATTTCCCACTTCCAACCTTAAAGGAATTCTTTTACCTCCACCTGAAAATAACCAATGTAAAATAATTTTATTCACCACCATTTTGGAAATGATGTTTCTTACTGTATAGATTAGATTAGATCAACCTTTATTTGTCTCACAGGTGAGAAATTTCAACATTTAATATTAGCTCAAGTATATGAGGTTGATCCAGTGGTGCCAATGGTTATTATTTAATGGTTATGATTCCAAGTTTGGAGTTGTCTGAAACACAATATTAATGATATAGAATAATAATCATGGCTGTACTTTGTAGGGTCAGTGAATACAGACTCAGAGCTGAACTTTGAGCTTCACATTACAGTGCTTCACCTGCTGACAACAAGTTAGCTTGCCGCTTCGCTCCAGTGGAGGCACAAGTCATGTGAAAGGTTTTCAATTGCTCTCCAAACTGTGTGCACTCTTGCAACCATGAAACAGCTGAGTCATATCAGAGAAGACAGACCTTTTCCTTAAATTAGCTCTCGGTCAAGTGACAATGTCACTCCATAGTGTTCTAGCAGCCGTGATGTCAGAGGGCTTTCGGTTACACTGCTGGCCTGTCAGTGAGAGTTCCTCATCATGTGAGAAATGAATGGTACGTCCACTCCGCAAACAAGACACAAGATCTCCAGCTTGACCTGTTAAGAATCAGTTCAGCGGCTGAAAGCATGGAGGACAGAACAACCATATTAGATCTTCGGCTGCCTGGTACTGTGTTCCGTTACTTGCATCTCTGTTTAATGACAGCCATAAAAGGCAGAGGACAGCTGCTCCAGTTAGAGGACAAAGAAAGAGTTGCCGCTCTGATTTATGTGAGTTGTGCAACAGTGCCAGGTTCATAAGGTACATGCATAAGCTATCACAGCAGAAACATATTCATTGAGATTCAAACTGACCTGATTTCTACGGGCTACTTAGAAACACTCTACAATTAATCGAATATTGAAAATGGCTCAATTAAAGAAGTAATTCACCCAGAAACAACAAAGCTATTTCAAATTCATGGTGGCCGGCCACCACTGGTCACCTCTGTGCCATTCAGAGCTTCACACTCCATTCCAGTAGGTGGATGATTGGCCAACCATCTTTCTGGAACGGACTGTGAAGCACCAGATGGTGCACAGGACAGCAACAGAGTACTGCAGTGATTACTTCTTTTTCTTTTCTTTAATGCCAGCTCATAAGTTTGCATGACTTAGGTTCACTTCACAAAAAGTAACAATTTTCCCATTAACTTTTGGATTATAGCAGAAAAAGCTCTGTGACCAAAAAAAAGTTAATAATTGAAGGTTTGTGTTAAATGAAGGCTATAAGCCAACTATAACATGGTCACAAGATTTCAGCATCACCAGTGCCAATGTTTTCTTCTTTGGTGTAACTGACCTATCGAAAAGCCCCTCCCCTCTAATGCTGATGAGCCAATGGCAGTCGAGTATCAGTTGCACATGGACCGGAACTCGGACATCTTTAGGTTTCAGCACCATAGAGAAACATTGGTAGATCCGAAGCTCGCTTTGGCTTAATGGTTTTAACTTATTCCAGTTATCCTTATAGGATAGGCAATTTAATTTTATTATTATTGTTTTTATTCCATTACCTAAATCCAGCCAAAACAGAGCAAAATGTGCCTAAGCATTCAGCCCCAATCACAATAAAGACAAAGCGTTAATTTTCTGGTCATCATACTCCCATTAAGTTACACGTTTTATCTGCTCAAGCAGAACGTTAATGTCATCTTGTGCTTTAGCAATGTATCTCTTGCTAAAACCAGCTAACATTAGCATTAAAATTAGTGAATCCATGCTAACGTACAACCCTATATTGCAAACTGTTCTCACATCATATACCGTACAGTGACAGTCAAAAAACACATAAACGAAGGTCTATATGAGAGTGCTTCTCCATGTTAATCTGGTTAAATATAGATTATTTTAATTTTACTCTGCAGTATATAAAGTGTGTTGATCCGGGATATTGTCATTGTGATCGTGATGACCGTAACATAATTCTCCCGTTTGCACTGTGATCTGTATTTTTACATATTTATTTTAATATATTTTATATTCACATGGCATATTTAAGTCCCAGTTGAAGGTCCATCTGTGTCCCCAATTTATCAGAAACACCTTGGAAGAAGGTTTTGACTGAGAGCTGTCATTGCAAGACTGTGAACAACTCTGTTTGTTTGTCCGAGTGAGCAACAATCATGTTTAATCAGTGTCCCAGAGAACTTCTGCAGTCCCATTTAACCACTTGTTTGCAACTGTTTATTTATTGATCATGGATCTAATGATGTAAACAAGAACGAAAGTCCTTATATGAGCACTTCTCCTGGAAAAGCGCGCAAGTGCACACATACCAGAGAAGAGCGAGACCATGCACATCAACGCGCTTCAAAATCGTCGGCAGCGCTGCATAGGATTTGTTCGAGAATGCCTCCAAATAGTGCGTTTGTGTGTGCTGGTCATTTGAGTGACAAATGTTTTATAAACCAGGCCCAAGTCGACACTGGATTTGCACATCGTTTGCTATTAAAACATGGAGCCGTCCCTGTGATAAAAGACCCCATTCATGTAAGTACAATTGCATCAGATTTCTGTCTTTTGTTGGAAATCAGCACATAAGTGAAGATATGTTAATGGCAACAACACGAAACATCAGTATTATAGCTCCGCTCACAGCGCGCCTCCAGGAGCTCGGCTTTTTCCAGAAAGAATCGCAAAGCTATATTTTTATTTTATAAATATGATAAAAATAAATACTTTTTGGATATATGAAGGATGCAGTACTATTCTATAGGTACTCAAGATTAACATGAGATTAGGTGAAACTGTGTAAGTAATGTACACTTTAACTAATCATTAAAACTTAATTGCGCGGTTTAATTTTCAGAACAGGCTTCTGAAGCATATGACTGCAATGCTGCCTTAGAATTTAGCCAAAGCATAAGTATTTTTAAAACATAATTGAGCCTTAGCACTGGAGGTGAGCATATGATGCCTAAAAAAAGCTGTCCAAGTAATGCCGCTCGCTAGGTTTTGGAACACAACTATTAACAATGTGTGAGGAAAAGAGAGCGGGTGTGTTTTCATAAAGTGTGAGAATATAGGTTATAAATGGAATAGACGCTTCTTGGCCCATCATAACCTTCACGTCTTGGTGGACAACAACTGAAAATCTCTCAGGAAGAAGAACAATAACACAGGGGAAAGAGCTGTCAGCACTGGGCTTCCTCTGTCAACACTGAATATTTTTATCAAAACGGACAGCAGCTAATGCAGAATCCAAATATGGGACATGCTATATCTGTCAGCCACAGACCAAGGGTAGGATATGCTCAGCTGGGCCAAGAAGGAGACCCCATTCTTCTGAATGTGTTCAGCTGAAGGAAACCTGGAATAACATGTGATGCAAACACTTCCTGAAAACATCTTCAAGGTCAAAGGAAATTGAAAAAAGTGTTTTTATGGATCTACCATTTCAGAGAAACTGCTACCAGAACTAAATGATCCCCAAAACTGAGGTAACCCAAGCAGTGTTCAGATTACCAATACGACATTGCGATGGTCATATTTTGTATGGTCATTTATGCAATACCGCATATATGATTAACTTTAAGGACAGATATTTTTAGTTGGTCGACAGGGAAGCTCATAATTTACCAGAGTGGGTGGAGGGTGAGTAATGTGGAGATGCTAAAAATGCCAAACAAGCAACACATTGACCGCCTCGTAATCTCATGACATGTAATTTATTGAGTTGATGACAATTCATGCATGTCAGAAATGCTGAGGAAAAGCAAATGACATGTCGTCGATCTGGTGCGAATATAAAGGGTCAATTACTTCAGCCGCACATTTCTCATCAGTGGCTCATACAGCTGGATCTGTGCTCTTTTCTAGCATGCTCCTCTGGGGAGATTTCCTCACTTGAGATGAATTTTTCAGCTTTTTTTTTTTACTGTATAAATTGAAAACACACAGACATTTTAACGGGTGAATTTTAGCCTGTAATATATCGATCCTAACAAGACAAACATGCAGCTGTCCTCAGAGAGTTGAGCGATGTTTCACTCTATAGATTTTGCTTTCAGTTTGTATTCCCAGACCAGCAATGGGGGAAACACTTTAGACATCATTGGAACTTCCCAGCAGTGCTCGGAATCCAGCAATAAATTTTACTCAAGTGTAAAAAAAAAAAACAGTTATAGGGCAGGTGGTAACATGTTCTTTACAAATACAAAAAGGTCAGTTAAGGTCTTATGGGATGTTTACTAGCTCCTTTCACTGATAAAGCAGTTTAATCCAGAGGGTGGAGCTCATCCTGAACTTCAATGTTTGGTATCCGTGAAGTAGTTTAACTTAAACAAATTAAAGAGAAACTTCCACTGAAAAAAAAATGTCAATAGTAATTGTATAATCATGCCGTTAAGATGTTGCTATGGTATTCTGAGTGTTTTTTAGTATATTGTTATGTGACTATGGTGCTCTAAGTGAGAATGTTGGGCAGCACTGAATTTGCGCGACCAACTTCTCAGTGGAGAACTTCAACATCACATAAGCAAAAGGTAAATGTGATCACACCTTAAGGATGCTATAAAGTCAAAAACCAAGCCAATTATTTTAAACAATCATTCAGCTACAGTAGTTAATAAAATTACCTAAACCTAGTTTTAAGGCACAGAGTCTTCTGGAAATTATAATGATTCCTCCATGGACTTTGCAGTCCATTCATTGTGAAAAAAACCCCTTATGAATTACCATGTCACATGCAAACATCAACAACAACATCAGGACTGTTGAACTTCAAAAGCTATACAACAAACAGCAGTTCCGTTATAGCATGCTTTGACTAGTCGAGTGCAAACTAAACACCTTTGTCCCAGGACTGGGCTGAGGCACAATACAGGTCTACATCACATTGCAGACCCCTGACTGTGTGCTCAGCGATAGAGAAATGGGCACAGGTGTTTCCTGTGGTTTTCAGAGAGACCGTCACCACTCATATTTTCCACCTTCCAATAAGCTATCAGTCTTCTGTTTATGTTTTCAGCTGACTAAACAACAGCTCCATGCTGCAGGTCTGGACAGCCACGTGAGTCGGCCTCTCTTCTATTCCAGCATGATGGAGAAAATGGCCCTGCTTTTGAATGAAGGGAGGGTGTCTTTTATTTTCAACACAATAGTTGTTCTTTACTCAGGACATATGGACTTACACTTACTATAGGTGTCGCACTGATGCTGATGACTAGGATTTTTCAAGAAGCAATTGGGTGCACTAGAATACCTTGACTTTTTTTTTTTTTTTACACTGTAGTACAGGTAGGGCTGGGTGATAAAACAATAACGATAATTATCAAACTAGAATTTTTTTTGATAAAACGATAACACGAGTTCGATAAATTTTCAATATAATATTTATGCTTCAAAAGCGGAACGAAACAGCAATACTCGATTTGAACCGTGCCACTCGAAGCATTTATCAACTCGGTTCAAAGTTCAAATGGTAGCACACGCGAGCTCACCACAGCAGATGTGTTTACTCACTGATGAGTCTCAGTCACGAGAACACTAAGCAGTGCTGTGAGATCCAATGTGAAGCACTTCAATTCAGTGAAGAATACAAATGACTCCAGTTTAGGGCTTTTTTTGTTAAGACCACTATTAACTCTAATTTTCTGGGTTTCTACTTTCTCACTGTTATACGTTCAGGTGCGTTATTACGCATCTCCTGAATGAGTCTAGAATGTGCCGATCAAAAACACATGCAAGGAAGATGCAGTAACATGTGATCTTGTATGAATATGAAAAACAATGAAAACTGTCAAATGTTACAGAGTGAAATGTCGATCCAGCAAGTTGCAAAGGACTGTGAAGCTTTAGGGGTGTTGATGGAAGCGATCTACTGCATCTATGCTTTGATCACTGAACTGAACATGATCCTGATGAAGTCTTTGATAAAAATGTAATTTTCTGTGCATTTTGCTCAAAATTTCGCTTTTTTAACAAAACTTACCTATTTTAGTGAAAATCATCAACAATGCTGGCGGTGACTGGCAACCTGTTTTTTAAAACGCTGGTGGGGAAAGAGTTAATGGTTTGCTTCCTAAACTTTCACTTAGGAGAAAAGAAAATCTGCCTTTAAACTTTAAAGAAATAAAGATTTGACATTTATGGTGACAATTATAGATATCGACTGATATAAAAAGATTTTCAAGATAATTTTTTTGCCATATCGCCCAGCCCCAAGTACAGGTATAAGTAAACATCTGATCATTATCTTCAATCTTTTCAGTTCTGTTTTGCTGTTTTTGTTTTATTTTGTGGTGTGTTGTTTGTGTTGTAGCACAGGTATATGCAGACGCACATCCTGATTTTGCCACGGCTCTGATTGCGATCTTGGTTTATGTTTTCTTCTGTTCTTCTTTTCATTTGTTGTCTGGCTTATTTGTGTTTTATTTATCACGCATTTGGCCAAATTATTTGGTGTCTCTTAGGGGGAACAATATTGTTTCCCAGGTTTGCTAGGATATGGCACACCCAGCAGTGAGTGAGCCAACATAACTGGTGGGCACTTAACCACATGTCAGAGTCAATAATATTCGGGAAAGTACTTCAGTGCTGAGTGCGAGGAGACCAACTCTCAAGGAAAATACATTTGCAGAGTTAAGGGAGCCAACATTCTTCAAGAGAATTGTACATATACAAAACAGTATGTCATGCTTACCTGATTACTTGGTTTTAACGGATACTTTTATCAGAAACCACTCAAGGTTCCCAAATCACACTAAAAACAGTCCCATTAGGGCACCTTGAGGTTTAGAATTTGCTTATGAAAAACGATGATCATGGAGGTCATCCTGTTCACACATTGTGATACAAAGACGGACTGCCACACAACCCAAAGTACTAACTAGTGTCTCTAGTATCCCCAGTTATCCAAAGCATCCACTATTTTAAAGACTTTTTAAACAAAAGAAATGGACAAGCCAGCCATCCAGAGTATTTCCTTGCCTACGAGCCAAGATGCTGGGATAGACTCCATCTTTCTCGCTAACCTACATCGGACAAGCGGTTTGGATAATGGACGGATTGAAGGACTAATGTGTTAGTGATGTACTTGCAATATATCCTTCTATAGAAGCAGCTCGTTGGGTGACTTCTGTTGACTAGCATCTATTCTGCGTCAGGCAAAAAATGACTAAGTCGACTAAGCAGTTGATGTAAACATTTATAGTTTCTGAAACGATTAACAGTGTTGTGGAAACATTCCTTGAATACATATAATTAAACAGGTTTACTATAAGAACTTTTTTACCCCAACCTGTTGTTTTGACTTCACTTGGAGGGACTTAATTAGTAGGGTAAAACCATTCAAACCCCTGTGATTTCCCACCAATCCACATGTGGTCCATACCTGGGATCTGTAACCTTTATATCTAGCTCAGACCCTTAATTACCTGCCCTCAGCCAGAAACTTGAATAACCAGGAATTGTCTGGGTAGAAGTAAGTTCCTGTTCTGTCTGAATGATGTTAACCAAGTCGGTCCCCCAGTGAGAATGAGACATTACGGGCTTGCCAGACAATCCAAAGCACTCGAGCTGCAGAGCCAAAGTCCTTTTTTTGTTTGTGTGCATCATTATCGTGTTAAACACTGGGATTTCACTGGCTCTTTTATTTTTTTAGCTGTGGGACTGGTATGGGCCCTTTTTTAACAGGTTTCCCTCTGGTAGCTGAGATGAACAGAGACAGCAGGAAATAACAACATCTCTTGGAGTATTGCTCAGCACCCTGGTCTTTTGTTTCATTATGTTTTGTCTGCCCTCTGCCTTGAAACTGCAGATACTAATCAATTCAAGGGGCCACGTAGCTCACAGAGGTCCTGTGTGCACTGTACACTGTCATTCATTTCCTTTTCATATTTGTTATTCAAAACAAGTCTAAATTTTTCCATTAAATCAGCACCCAAATATTCTGGAAATCTCACAAATTGTCTTAAAAAAAAAAAACTACTAATTTTCTTCCAGGCTCTCAGCTTACTTCCAAACAAAGACCCAAAGAAAGATCTGGATAGTGCCAGACCCTCCAAAACTCACATTTGACTAGATCTTGGTGATGTGTTTCCTTTGACTTTCAAGGATTCCACAAGGTCCATTACTCATGAAAAGATTGTCCTGACAAACACAACATTCTTTTTTTTCCAAAATCTGGAAGCATGCTGGGATTCGGAATGTTTTGTTTTCTATTTTCCCCCTTTGTTTTACAAACACTGACTAAAACAAAATACGGTGAGACGTGAGCTTCAGCCATTCGTGCATTTGACCCTGGTGACACAACCGGAAGCCAGCAAAGCAAACAGAGTAGGTGAAATTATGAATCATATTCATATAATGTCATTCAAATTCCTGAAAAGGATAGTTCGTCGAAAAAAGAAAATAAAGACATCATTTACTCACCTTAGAGTAAATGCCATATGCCCTCCTTTCTTTTTTGGATCACAAAAGAAGGGTTTTTTTATGTCTTGCTCAAACGTTTCCATATAATGGCAGTGAATAGTGACCATCATCAAGCTTTTTTTTTTTTTTAAATACAAAAGTATATCAGAACAACACGTGTCGCATACTCCAAGTGTTCTGGAGGTATACCATAGAGATTGTTACAAATAAATAAACAATAAAAACAAAATGTATTGTATTATTTAGCAAAAATCCTGACCTTGGCTGTTGGGTTCTGTGGATGACTGAACGTTCATGAGACTCTATTAGCACTGAAGTTCACTCCAACACATTTTATTACTGGGCTGCGACAAACAACAATTTTGATCATCGATTAATCTAACGATTAGTCATAATAAAAACAGAAGATACTTTAAATGTGAAATTAAAACAGCCAGTAGGTGTCAGAAAGTCACTGTTAATAAGTGAGTCATTGCGATTGAACCAAATCATTTCAACGGGTGATTCATTCAGTAATGAAACACCATCATTGCGGAGAGATGCAAAATTCAGCTATGGTGGCTGTGTTTGGAATTATTTTTGTTGTCGAAATAGAGCAAAAACGGGCAATATTGTGTCTAAAATACAAGTCTCGTGAACTTTTTATTTATTGAAAAGTTGTAAAAAAAAACAAAAAAACTTCTGTATGTAATCGTGCTGAATATCGAAGGAAGAAACAGCACTTTTTGTGTGATATTGATTTACTACAGTATATGAAATTATATAAATATATACATTTTCTGCCCCTTTATCTTCAATTTTGTGATAATTCTAAATGCATTTTAACAGACTGATTCACGCAGTGAAAGAACGCACTCTAAAAACACTGGTCTGATATACTAGACTTCACGGCACTCTGTATGAGTGTTTTGTTGGGTTTTTGGCATAATACCAATAAGGTAAAATCACACATCTGTGATACACGCACAACGTGCAACGTGCAAAACGACACATTTTAACATTCAATAGCAAATACTTATACTAATAACAAAACATACAGTAGCTGATTCAGAAGCGCCAGATTTTCGTAGCAAGACAGAATGACCTCCTCTCCTAGGATCACAAAACGGTCGTCCATAAAATGCATTGCTGTTCTGTTGTAAGTAATCTTAAAGCATCCCCCTGACATTACTGCTTCAACACTGACTAGGGTTACTGAAACCATGCCTTATTTCTTTGCGTGAACTTTTGGGAGGAATAATGCAAATATTAGTCATATTACTACATAGTGATGTAGACATGTGTGTTTGAATGAGCCATTTTAGGGGAGCGTGGCAGAGTGTTAACTTTGATAAATAATATCTCTTTGGATTGGAAACTTTAGTCTTTGCAACTTTACAGATCTTCTTTATGCACCAAGAGCTTGTTACACTCCGAAGAGAAAGGAAAAATTTAAATCGCATCATATGACCCCTTTAAATGTTAAAGCCTAATGCCTTGTTATATGTAGTGTTCCATTAATAAAACAGGGAAAGATGTGCAGTTACATAACACAATATTAAATGCTCCAATAGTGCCTCTGTTAGCTGGACAACCAGACGGTAGCTATTTACACATTTTCGGAATACTTTATGCGTCCTTCCCGGAAGTAAGAAGCACATTCCAAATTACAACAGGGATTTGAAGGAAAGGAAGAGAAGTTCAAAAAGTCAGAGCAACAGATGAGATAGATGACACAAACGGTTACGATCCGACCCCCCAACCCCACCCCCTCCCATCATGGGAGTTCACATTCCTTCGTTATAGGATGTCAGGCTCCGATGAAGAATTTATTTTATTTCATCAATAATATTGACAAAAAAAACTTGAACAGTAGTTGTGAAATTGAACAGTAGTGTGCATATACACTAAAAAATAGATTTCTGATCAATTAGCCACTGCTAAATAAATAAGGCTATTACATGAAAAGATTTTAATGACTTACGTATATCAGCAGATTCGCTTTGTTATATGCAAACATAAAAAAAAAAAAAAAAAAAAAAAAAAAAAAAAACACTTTCTTCCAACCTCTCAACTATATAGAGGAGCAGAGGAAGTATGTTTTTCTTCAAGTTTACAAGATTACGGACATAATCCATCTGATGCAGTCAGTAGAAATAAAGCAGAGGATTCTGGAGACATAAAACATTGCAGCCAGAAGCAATAAGGCCAATTGGCTTTAGGAGGTGCCAAGGGTCTATGTCCGCCTCAGACCCAGTCCCAGCACTGCCAAGTGGCTTGTGCTTTCGTGGGTGGTTAGATGAATGGGCCTTGTTGTTAGTTTAAAAGGAACATTTCAGTCCATCATTCTGGCCATAATGCAAAAGCCTCCATGCATGCCAGAGAATGAAGATATCTGCAACAGCATTGCACACATTGCACCTTGTTCTCTTCTTTTTTTAAGAATATAATGATCCCAAACATTCTCTGCCGTTTATGGACATCTTTACTCTCAGGAATCACGCCAATTAAATTCAAACTATATCACGCGCTATGGTGTACTTCCTGAACATTGAACAACGGTCTGTGTGATCCCAGCGCGGTCTGTCAGATCCCGGTCTGTGATCCCTGCGCATATAGTGCGCGTCATAGGAATTTAACAAGGCTTCGAGGCAGAGCTTTTGCTCGAGGAATTTTTGTAATCGAGTAACTTGATGTATCATTTCAGCCCTAATATATATATGCACACACACATCGGTATCAACAATGGCTATCGGCCAAGATGAAGTGAAAATTATCGCATATCAGATATTGGTAAAAATCCAATATCATGCATCCCTAAAAAAAAAGCCTAAAATTAAAAAAGCTAAACAAAAGTAACATTAATAATGCATTTCTGATATACAACATTGTATTTTAGTAAGTTATTTTTATGTGAGCAGCACACACTGAAATGGAGTTACCCTGACTTACAGCATTGAATTTGAGCCATAGAAGAATGTACGGGATTTTTCAGCCCCTTATAATGTGACTAATATAGCTGCATACTCTGATTAAGTGCATGTTTGTATGAGAAACGAACATTTGTGTGTCAACATACCAAAATTATGATTTATTCTGGTTTATTGATGCAATATTTCAATAAGAATGACAGTAAATAATCTAGAAACTCAAGCAAAAGCATTCGGCTATTACATAACCCACAGCCCACCGTGATCAAAGAGGAAAACCATGAAATAATGCCAGTCATTCCTTAGCTATCTGTGAAGCATGTCAACTTTCCTCTGGTTGAGATTCTGAGAATAAATTCATGTTGCAACAAAGATTTGTGACATGTAACCATAACGTTCCAAAGAACTTACAAACAAAAATAACCATGATCACAGTCATAACACAGTATAATTGTGTAACGCCTTTTTCTTTTTTCACAAAGCACAGAGCAAAATGAACCGAAGAGGATTAAAACAGACACGTTTCCTAACTGTAATCCATGTTTGTTATGAAACTATTTGGACACTTAAAATGTACTGTGTGATAATAAGCAATATCACATGACCAAGAGTGCTGTTTTTTAAATATAAAATAAACATAAAATAAAACTGGCAGACCTAAAAAAAACAAACTGCAACTTTATTTTAAGGATAACATTTTAGCTATTAATTAGTTAGTTGCTTATTAGCATCCCTTTATCCACCCATACCTAAATTTAACAACTACCTTAATAACTATCAATAAGCAGCACATTAAGAGTTTGTTCAGGGAAAACTCTTAGTTTTTCTACATTAAATGCCAGCAGGTTTGACATTTTGTCATGAATGCAAAATCCCAATTCTTCTTGATAACACAGCATATAATGAAACCTGAAATGTTAGAAAACAAGCAGGGGAAATTTTAAAATAAACTGAGCAACTGTTAGTTTTATTACTGACTAATCCATCTTGTTTTCATGTTTTACACTCTTTGTGGGTCCTAATTATTTTCTTAATCTCTTTGAGGCAACCAGAGAACATCCCTATCTTAAATGTGTAAGACCTACAACTAACCCAGCCAATAGTTGTTATTAATGTGTTGCCTGACTCTAATTTTTGATAGCATTGCTCTAGTTGTGGACCATATTTAGACAAAATGTTCAATGTCCCCTCAAACTGGTTTCCCTGTACTGTTTTTCCAGTGTGATTTAAGCTTTAAGGAGCAAGTGAATCTGCATGAAGCTGAACCTTCATGTGAGGCAGGGTTCAAAAACAGCACGCAAGGAGAATAGCTGGCGAACTTCCTCCAAGATTGAAAACACCTTTGGAATGAGAGCTGTAAACACGATGGGGTGTTTTGCTATCCTTTTATACTTGAAACATCTGCGGTCATTTAGTTCGCTGGGGGTTGTTGTGATTAAGAAAGAATTTCTGCTGTTCCGAAACTGAAAACAGAGCGAAACAGAAAATCTGTAGATACATCAGTAAATAACAATAACTTGCATGCAAGACGAAAATCCAAATTGCCTGGCTGGCATTTAAAAGACAATATTCAATAAAACTACAAAAATGGGACTGAAGTCATTTCATTGTCGTGTGCTGGGGACATTGGGCGCACTTAACCCCAGCAATGTGCTTTTATGAGTTTGTTATTTTCATTATTTAACAATTCATCCAAAATAAACAGCATACCGGAAAAACCAACCAACTAGACCAAATTGATTCTCCGTATAATTGGACTTTTTCTGAAATAAGAGGAAAATTTGTAACACTATAAAGGATTACAGCCAACATATGTGTGTGCTCTGCTATTAATACACACAGATAGATGCTAGAAGGCAACTGCACATAAGCATCGAAAGACTAGATAAAAGCGTACGTGAGCACCGTAAAAGAATCTTAAGACCACATAATTCAGCCAAAATTTAGGCAAGGCCTGCCCGCAGCTTAAGAAACACATTGGGCAGGGAGATCAGTAGAAACATGTGCACATACTGATATGTTTAAGTAAACTGACGGAGCAGAAACTATGCTGAGGGGGTCCTCCACATGTCACTGAATGCTTCGGAGATGATGCTGTGAAGATGAACTCAAGCCATGTTCCCTGAAACCCAGTAAAACACTCTTCTGGTTCAATTCTGCAGTCTGCTGGGAGTACTGGCACACCCAATGACTAACCAGAAATGACATACAGCTCTGGTCTAATTTTAAACAATACATCGGTCACCCTATGCACTGCACTGTCCCGCAGTGTTCAAAGAGATGTCGATGTGTTTGATGAATGTTGTTCTATCACTTACTCGAAAACAACACGTGAGATAGGAAAATGGAAAAAAACAACAGCATTGCAATTAATCTTATATAAAACCACTAATAACATTTCAATGTGAATAATTCACTACAATGCAAACTATAAAAAATAACAGCAAACGTAAATGTTCAAGATGTTCAAAAATATGTATAATACTACTGCTGCTAAACTAATGGAAATCGGTGCTCAAACCTGGCTTTTCAAATCTAGTTCTTTTAGAAAATGCCCAAAAAACAAAACAAAAACAGTTTGCGTTCAAGAAGATTCTGGAATGCTTTTGGTGAGAATACAATCTAATAGTGCCAAGTATTTATACAGATTTTATGATTTGATAAGTTCACAAGTTCTCTATTTGAAATGATTTAATATTGATTCAGCTGGATATATTTCAGGTACAAGTAAACTACCCTGCAAGTTGATACATTAAGGTAGGGCTGCGCAATAAATATTTTAATTGATTTAAGTATAATAGTCTACAAATATTTGCCCACTTGTTATTTAACCTTTTAGTGTTCCTGTGGCTCAGTGGTAGAGCCTTGCGTTAGCAGCACAAAAGTTTGTGGGTTCGATTCCCAGGGAACACGTTAGGTAAAAAAATTTTGTCTGAATGCACTGTAAATTGCTTTGGATAAAAGAGTCTGCTAAATGCATAATTCAAATTTTAACCTAAAAATGTTTCATTTAATTGTTTTGCATTTTTACATTGGTAAGAAACCTTACAAGCTTCCATGGTTGCGGTGACCAAATGTCAATAGTTTAAATCCTCAATCAACCATGCGCACATGCACATGCTACATTATGAAAAGTACTGTATATGCTGTGTGTAAATTTCAAATGTCTATAAAATTGGCATCAGATAAATATCTACAGTGAAACATCGCCATGCACGATGACATCAGCGGGGGAGTTAGGGGTTGTGCCCGAAGCATGAATATGTATTCAGAAAGGGACAGAAAATAAATGACGATTGCTAATTGTTGCCTGTTAAATTACAGTAGCTACATTAAATATCATGCTCTGTTTATTTCACCACATAAACAGTATAAGGAGAGATGACTGAGGATGATGGCGAATGTTGTGCTTACATCAATACACTTTTTGCACTTTTTGGTAAAAAGAACATTATTTTGTG